>NC_057803.1:663992273-664006522 GCF_018294505.1 Triticum aestivum
GCCCCGTCGTCGCCGCCCCGTCCCGTCGCCCCGTCGTCGCCTCGCCGGTGAGCTCGCCCCAGCCACCATGTCCACACACACACACACACACACTACACACACACACACTACACACACATTATTAGTTTGTTTGTTATCAATTTTTCTGTTTTTTAGTTATATAAATGTTAGAAATTATTCTGTTTTTTAGTTATATAAATATTAGAAATGTTAGTTATATAGAAATGTTATAAATGTTTTCTGTTTTTTAGTTATAGAAATATTTATAGAAATGTTAGCAATTTTTCTATTTTTTAGTTATATAAATATTAGAATTGTTATAGAAATGTTAGTTATATAATCAGGAAATTTTAGAATTAGTTTTAGTTAGATGAATTAGATTAATGTCAAATTGTTAGAATTTGCATATATATAGAATTTTAGTTATCACAATCCAATCATTTAAAAAATGTTACTTTTTGCGGGCATATAGTATTTGTTCTCGACGATATGCCCGGCCCGCATCCTCGCCGTCGACCCGTTCGCGATGACGTCCTGCTTCAGAGGACCCATGTCCGGGACTGGGCTCCGCCGGGCTGGCACTGGGAGGTGCTACCTGGAGGGGCGCGCCGCTTGGTGAGGAACCCGACCTCGGGTCCCGTCGTCGACCCTGATCTTCTTTGGTGGTGTTCGCGTGGGCCACATTCGGTGCAGAGGCAGCCGGCCCCGCCGGAGGTGGTGCGTCACCGTGTTAGGGAGGAAGATGAGCATGTCCATCGCTACATGGCTGCTATGGACGATGTCAGGTTCTCCACTACTTGGCGGGTTCTTTGGGCAGATGACCAGAGATATGATCCTGTGATGGTTCCTTCTCTTTGGGTGTGCACCGCCCGCGCCCCAGGAACCGCGAGTGGTGCCCTAGATTCTTCTGTAGTACTCGATCTTTATTAGGTACCTAGCCAGCGATGTATTCGATATATAATATTCAAGATGATGTATTCGAGATTATATATATTAAGACGATGATGTATTCGAGATTATATATTCGAGACAATGTATTCGAGATTGAGTTTTTCCTTATTGATTAATTGCATCCATGCATTGTAATTTGAATACGAAATTGTTTTATATTTCTTCTGTATTAATTAGTAAAGTAAAAGATATGGCGGACAATACCGGAAGAGAGAGAGAAGAGGAATTGTTCGACATCATACGCAGCCCTCATAGGCTAGATGATCTGAATGAACATGACGGCTCCCAATATCTGAACAATACCGGAGAGGGTGATGAAAAGATATTCGATCTCGACGACTGAGCTGATGAAGTCATGAACTATGATTATGATGACACAGACAATGTTAGTGATGACACAGACAATGCTGATCTTCAAATAACAAAGACTTCCGGCGAGGTATATATTTATATAAGCATGCATCCTGGTGATCATCACATGTTTTATATAATCTGCTTCTATAGACAGCAAGACAAAGCGAGGCCCGGGCAGATTGTTGAAGGATGGTGTAAAGTACCACATTAATCCACCAAACTTAGTGGCGAACCCCTCACGCCTAAGAATGTTTCGGACCAATGGACTCTTCAGTGCGGAGTTCTTGTGAAGGACAAACTCCCGATCTCCATTCAAGAATGGAAAGAGCCAAAGACTAAACGTCCAGGTCTTACTTGGGTCGATGACAGAGCCAAAAAAGACCTGGTGAAATCTCTGATGGAACATTTCTGAAGGAAATATGCCCTAGAGGCAATAATAAAGTTATTATTTATTTCCTCATATCATGATAAATGTTTATTATTCATGCTAGAATTGTATTAACCGGAAAAATGATACATGTGTGAATACATAGATAAACATATAGTCACTAGTATGCCTCTACTTGACTAGCTCATTAATCAAAGATGGTTATGTTTCCTAACCATAGACATGTGTTGTCATTTGATTAATGGGATCACATCATTAGAAGAATGATGTGATTGACATGCCCCACTCCGTTAGCCTAGCACTTGATCGTTTAGTATATTGCTATTGCTTTCTTCATGACTTATACATGTTCCTGTAACTATGAGAAATATGCTACTCCCGTTTACCGGAGGAACACTTTGGGTACTACCAAACGTCACAACGTAATTGGGTGATTATAAAGGAGTACTACAGGTGTCTCCGAAGGTACATGTTGAGTTGGCATATTTCGAGATTAGGTTTTGTCACTCCGATTGTCGGAGAGGTATCTCTGGGCCCTCTCGGTAATGCACATCTTTATAAGCCTTGCAAGCAATGTGACCAAATGAGTTGGTTACGGAATGATGCATTACGGAACGAGTAAAGAGACTTGCCGATAACGAGATTGAACTAGGTATTGGATACCGACGATCAAATCTCGGGCAAGTAACATACCGATGACAAAGGGAACAACTTATGTTGTTATGCGGTTTGACCGATAAAGATCTTCGTAGAATATGTAGGAACCAATATGGGCATCCAGCTTCCGCTATTGGTTATTGACCGAGAATAGTTCTAGGTCATGTCTACATAGTTCTCGAACCCGTAGGGTCCGCACGCTTAACGTTATGATGACAGTTTTATTATGAGTTTATAAGTTTTGATGTACCGAAGTTTGTTCGGAGTCCCGGATGTGATCACGGACGTAACAAGGAGTCTCGAAATGGTCGAGACATAAAGATCAATATATTGGAAGCCTATATTTGGACATCGGAATCGTTCCGGGTCAAATCGGCATTTTACCGGAGTACCGGGAGGTTACCGGAACCCCCCGAGGGGTTATTGGGCCTACATGGGCCTCGAGGGAGAAGAGGGAAGGGGGAAGGAGGGGGCCGGGCACCCCTCCCCTTCCTAGTCCGAATAGGACAAGGGAAGGTGGGCGGCGCCCCCCCTTTCCTTCCCCTCTTCCTCCTCTTTCCCTCCTTCTCCTATTCCAACTAGGAAAGAAGGGAGTCCTACTCCCGGTGGGAGTAGGACTCCCCCCTTGGCGCGCCCTCCTTGGCCGGCCGCCTCCTCCCCCCTGGCTCCTTTATATACGGGGGCGGGGGGCACCCCATAGACACACAAGTTGATCTACGGATCGTTCCTTAGCCGTGTGCGGTGCCCCCCTCCACCATATTCCACCTCGGTCATATCGTCGCGGAGTTTAGGCGAAGCCCTGCGCCGGTAGAGCATCATCATCATCACCACGCCATCGTGCTGACGGAACTCATCCCCGAAGCTTTGCTGGATGGAGCCCGGGGATCCTCATCGAGCTGAACGTGTGCTGAACTCGGAGGTGCCGTACGTTCGGTACTTGGATCGGTTGGATCGTGAAGATGTACGACTACATCAACCGCGTTGTCATAACGCTTCCGCTTACGGTCTACGAGGGTACGTGGACAACACTCTCTCCTCTCGTTGCTATGCCATCACCATGATCTTGCGTGTATGTAGGAATTTTTTTGAAATTACTACGTTCCCCAACAGTGGCATCCGAGCCTAGGTTTTATGCGTTGATGTTATATGCACGAGTAGAACACAAGTGAGTTGTGGGCGATACAAGTCATACTACTTACCAGCATGTCATACTTTGGTTCGGCGATATTGTGAGATGAAGCGGCCCGGACCGACATTACGCGTACGCTTACGCGAGACTGGTTTCACCGTTGCGAGCACTCGTGCTTAAAGGTGGCTGGCGGGTGTCTGTCTCTCTCACTTTAGCTGAATCGAGTGTGGTTACGCCCGGTCCTTGCGAAGGTTAAAACAAAACCAACTTGACGAACTATCGTTGTGGTTTTTATGCGTAGGTAAGAACGGTTCTTGCTAAAGCCCGTAGCAGCCACGTAAAATTTGCAACAACAAAGTAGAGGACGTCTAACTTGTTTTTGCAGGGCATGTTGTGATGTGATATGGTCAAGACGTGATGCTATATTTTATTGTATGAGATGATCATGTTTTGTAACCGAAGTTATTGGCAACTGGCAGGAGCCATATGGTTGTCGCTTTATTGTATGAAATGCAAACGCCCTGTAATTGCTTTAATTTATCTCTAAGTGGTAGCGATAGTCGTAGAAGCAATAGATGGCGTAACGACAATGATGCTACGATGGATATCAAGGTGTCGCACCGGTGATGATGGTGATCACGACGGTGCTTCGAAGATGGAGATCACAAGCACAAGATGATGATGGCCATATCATATCACTTATATTGATTGCATGTGATGTTTATCCTTTATGCATCTTATCTTGCTTTGATTGACGGTAGCATTTTAAGATGATCTCTCACTAATAATCAAGAAGTGTTCTCCCTGAGTATGCACCATTGCAAAAGTTCTTCGTGCTGAGACACCACGTGATGATCGGGTGTGATAGGCTCTACGTTCAAATACAACGGGTGCAAAACAGTTGCACACGCGGAATACTCAGGTCATACTTGACGAGCCTAGCATATACAGATATGGCCTCGGAACACGGAGACCGAAAGGTCGAACATGAATCATATAGTAGATATGATCAACATAGTGATGTTCACCATTGAAACTACTCCATCTCGTGTGATGATCGGACTTGGTTTAGTTGATGTGGATCACGTAATCACTTAGATGACTAGAGAGATGTCTGTCTAAGTGGGAGTTCTTAAGTAATATGATTAGTTGAACTTAAATTTATCATGAACTTAGTACCTGATAGTATTTTGCTTATCTATGTTTTTTTGTAGATAGATGGCTCGTGCTGTTGTTCCGTTGAATTTTAATGCGTTCCTTGAGAAAGCAAAGTTGAAAGATGATGGTAGCAATTACACGGACTGGGTCCGTAACCTGAGGATTATCCTCATTGCTGCACATAAAAGTTACGTCCTGGAAGCACTGATGGGTGCCAGGCCTGCAGCTGATGCAACTGACGACGTTAAGAACATCTGGCAGAGCAAAGCTGATGACTACTCGATAGTTCAGTGTGCCATGCTTTACGGCTTAGAACCGGGTCTTCAACGACGTTTTGAACGTCATGTAGCATATGAGATGTTCCAGGAGTTGAAGTTAATATTTCAAGCAAATGCCCGGATTGAGAGATATGAAGTCTCCAATAAGTTCTATAGCTGCAAGATGGAGGAGAATAGTTCTGTCAGTGAACATATACTCAAAATGTCTGGGTATAATAATCACTTGATTCAACTGGGAGTTAATCTTCTTGATGATAGTGTCATTGACAGAATTCTTCAATCACTGCCACCAAGCTACAAGAGCTTCGTGATGAACTATAATATGCAAGGGATGAACAAGACTATTCCCGAGCTCTTCGCAATGCTAAAAGTTGCGGAGGTAGAAATCAAGAAGGAGCATCAAGTGTTGATGGTTAACAAGACCACCAGTTTCAAGAAAAAGGGGAAAGGGAAGAAGAAGGGGAACTTCAAAAAGAACAACAAGCAAGTTGCTGCTCAAGAGAAGAAACCCAAGTCTGGACCTAAGCCTGAAACTGAGTGCTTCTACTGCAAGCAGACTGGACACTGGAAGCGGAACTGCCCCAAGTATTTGGCGGATAAGAAGGATGGCAAAGTGAACAAAGGTATATGTGATATACATGTTATTGATGTGTACCTTACTAATGCTCACAATAGCACCTGGGTATTTGATACTAGTTCTGTTGCTAATATTTGCAACTCGAAACAAGGACTACGAATTAAGCGAGGATTGGTTAAGGACGAGGTGACGATGCGTGTGGGAAATGGTTCCAAAGTCGATGTGATCGCGGTCGGTACGCTACCTCTACATCTACCATCGGGATTAGTTTTAGACCTAAATAATTGTTATTTGGTGCCAGCGTTGAGCATGAACATTATATCTGGATCTTGTTTGATGCGAGACGGTTATTCATTTAAATCAGAGAATAATGGTTCTTCTATTTATATGAGTAATATCTTTTATGGTCATGCACCCTTGAAAAGTGGTCTATTTTTATTGAATCTCGATAGTAGTGATGCACATATTCATAGTGTTGAAACCAAAAGATGCAGAGTTGATAATGATAGTGCAACTTATTTGTGGCACTGCCGTTTAGGTCATATCGGTGTAAAGCGCATGAAGAAACTCCATACTGATGGGCTTTTGGAATCACTTGATTATGAATCACTTGGTACTTGCGAACCGTGCCTCATGGGCAAGATGACTAAAACGCCGTTCTCCGAAACTATGGAGCGAGCAACTGATTTGTTGGAAATCATACATACTGATGTTTGTGGTCCAATGAATGTTGAGGCTCGCGGCGGGTATCATTATTTTCTCACCTTCACAGATGATTTGAGCAGATATGGGTATATCTACTTGATGAAACACAAGTCTGAAACATTTGAAAAGTTCAAAGAATTTCAGAGTGAAGTGGAAAATCATCGTAACAAGAAAATAAAATTTCTACGATCTGATCGTGGAGGAGAATATTTGAGTTACGAGTTTGGTCTACACTTGAAACAATGCGGAATAGTTTCGCAACTCACGCCACCCGGAACACCACAACGAAATGGTGTGTCCGAACGTCGTAATCGTACTTTACTAGATATGGTGCAATCTATGATGTCTCTTACTGATTTACCGCTATCGTTTTGGGGTTATGCTTTAGAGACGGCCGCATTCACGTTAAATAGGGCACCATCAAAATCCGTTGAGACGACGCCTTATGAACTGTGGTTTGGCAAGAAACCAAAGTTGTCGTTTCTTAAAGTTTGGGGCTGCGATGCTTATTTGAAGAAACTTCAACCAGATAAGCTCGAACCCAAATCGGAGAAATGTGTCTTCATAGGATACCCAAAAGAGACTATTGGGTACACCTTCTATCACAGATCTGAGGGCAAGATTTTCGTTGCTAAAATCGGATCCTTTCTAGAGAAGGAGTTTCTCTCGAAAGAAGTGAGTGGGAGGAAAGTAGAACTTGATGAGATAACTGTATCTACTCCCTTATTGGAAAGTAGTTCATCACAAGAACCGGTTCCTATGACAACTACACCAATTAGTGAGGAAGCTAGTGATATTGATCATGAAACTTCAGATCAAGTTTCTACGGAACCTCGTAGGTCTACCAGAGTAAGATCCGCACCAGAGTGGTACGGTAATCCAATTCTGGAAGTCATGTTGCTTGACCATGATGAGCCTACGAACTATGAGGAAGCGATGATGAGCCCAGATTCCTCAAAATGGCTAGAGGCCATGAAATGTGAGATGGGATCCATGTATGAAAACAAAGTATGGACTTTGGTTGACTCGCCTGATGATCGGCAAGCAATTGAGAATAAATGGATCTTTAAGAAGAAGACTGACGCTGATGGTAATGTAACTGTCTATAAAGCTCGACTTGTTGCGAAAGGTTTTCGACAAGTTCAAGGAGTTGACTATGATGAGACTTTCTCACCCGTAGCGATGCTTAAGTCTGTCCGAATCATGTTAATTATTGCTGCATTTCATAATTATGAAATTTGGCAAATGGATGTCAAAACTGCATTCTTGAATGGATTTCTGGAAGAAGAGTTGTATATGATGCAGCCAGAAGGTTTTGTAGATCCAAAAGGTGCTAACAAAGTGTGCAAGCTCCAGCGTTCCATTTATGGACTGGTGCAAGCATCTCAGAGTTGGAATAAACACTTTGATAGTGTGATCAAAGCATATGGTTTTATACAGACTTTTGGAGAAGCCTGTATTTACAAGAAAGTGAGTGGGAGCTCTGTAGCATTTCTGATATTATATGTAGATGACATATTATTAATTGGAAATGATATAGAATTTCTGGATAGCATAAAGGGATACTTGAATAAAAGTTTTTCAATGAAAGACCTCGGTGAAGCTGCTTACATATTGGGCATCAAGATCTATAGAGATAGATCAAGACGCTTAATAGGACTTTCACAAAGCACATACCTTGATAAAATTTTGAAAAATTTCAAAATGGATCAGGCAAAGAAAGGGTTCTTGCCCGTACTACAAGGTGTGAAGTTGAGTCAAACTCAATGCCCGACCACAGCAGAAGATAGAGAGAAAATGAAAGATGTTCCCTATGCTTCAGCCATAGGCTCTATGATGTATGCAATGCTGTATACCAGACCTGACGTATGCTTAGCAATAAGCTTGGCGGGAAGGTACCAAAGTAATCCAGGAGTGGATCACTAGACAGCGGTCAAGAACATCCTGAAATACCTGAAAAGGACTAAGGATATGTTTCTCGTATATGGAGGTGACAAAGAGCTAGTCGTAAATGGTTACGTCGATGCAAGCTTTGACACTGATCCAGACGATTCTAAATCACAAACCGGATACGTGTTTTTATTAAACGGTGGAGCTGTAAGTTGGTGCAGTTCTAAACAAAGCATCGTGGCGGGATCTACATGTGAAGCGGAGTACATAGCTGCTTCGGAAGCAGCAAATGAAGGAGTCTGGATGAAGGAGTTCTTTTTCCGATCTAGGTGTCATACCTAGTGCATCGGGACCAATTTAAATCTTCTGTGACAATACTGGTGCAATTGCCTTGGCAAAGGAATCCAGATTTCACAAGAGGACCAAGCACATCAAGAGACGCTTCAATTCACATTCGGGACCAAGTCCAAGTGCGAGACATAGAGATTTGCAAGATACATACGGATCTGAATGTTGCAGACCCGTTGACTAAGCCACTCTCACGAGCAAAACATGATCAGCACCAAGACTCCATGGGTGTTAGAATCATTACTATGTAATCTAGATTATTGACTCTAGTGCAAGTGGGAGACTGAAGGAAATATGCCCTAGAGGCAATAATAAAGTTATTATTTATTTCCTCATATCATGATAAATGTTTATTATTCATGCTAGAATTGTATTAACTAGAAACATAATACATGTGTGAATACATAGACAAACATAGTGTCACTACTATGCCTCTACTTGACTAGCAAGTTGATCAAAGATGGTTGTGTTTCCTAGCCATAGACATGAGTGGTCATTTGATTAACGGGATCACATCATTAGGAGAATGATGTGATTGACTTGACCCATTACGTTAGCTTAGCACTTGATCGTTTAGTATGTTGCTAGAATTGTATTAACCGGAAACATGATACATGTGTGAATACATAGACAAACATATAGTCACTAGTATGCCTCTACTTGACTAGCTCATTAATCAAAGATGGTTATGTTTCCTAACCATAGACATGTGTTGTCATTTGATTAATGGGATCACATCATTAGAAGAATGATGTGATTGACATGACCCATTCCGTTAGCCTAGCACTTGATCGTTTAGTATATTGCTATTGCTTTCTTCATGACTTACACATGTTCCTGTAACTATGAGAAATATGCTACTCCCGTTTACCGGAGGAACACTTTGGGTACTACCAAACGTCACAACGTAACTGGGTGATTATAAAGGAGTACTACAGGTGTCTCCGAAGGTACATGTTGAGTTGGCGTATTTCGAGATTAGGTTTTGTCACTCCGATTGTCGGAGAGGTATCTCTGGGCCCTCTCGGTAATGCACATCTTTATAAGCCTTGCAAGCAATGTGACCAAATGAGTTGGTTACGGAATGATGCATTACGGAACGAGTAAAGAGACTTGCCGGTAACGAGATTGAACTAGGTATTGGATACCGACGACAAATCTCGGGCAAGTAACATACCGATGACAAAGGGAACAACGTATGTTGTTATGCGGTTTGACCGATAAAGATCTTCGTAGAATATGTAAGAACCAATATGGGCATCCAGCTTCCACTATTGGTTATTGACCGAGAATAGTTCTAGGTCATGTCTACATAGTCCTCGAACCCGTAGGGTCCGCACGCTTAACGTTACGATGACAGTTTTATTATGAGTTTATAAGTTTTGATGTACCGAAGTTTGTTCGGAGTCCCGGATGTGATCACGGACGTAACGAGGAGTCTCGAAATGGTCGAGACATAAAGATCGATATATTGGAAGCCTATATTTGGACATCGGAATCGTTCCGGGTGAAATCAGTATTTTACCGGAGTACTGGGAGGTTACCGGAACCCCCCGGGGGGTTATTGGGCCTACATGGGACTCGAGGGAGAAGAGGGAAGGAGGCAGGAGGGGGCCGCGCACCCCTCCCCTTCCTAGTCCAAACAGGATAAGGGAAGGGGGGCGGCGCCCCCCCTTTCCTTCCCCTCTTCCTCCTCTTTCCCCCTTCTCCTATTCCAACTAGGAAAGAAGGGAGTCCTACTCCCGGTGGGAGTAGGACTCCCCCCTTGGCGCGCCCTCCTTGGCCGGCCGCCTCCTCCCCCTGGCTCCTTTATATACGGGGGCGGGGGGCACCCCATAGACACACAAGTTGATCTACGGATCGTTCCTTAGCTGTGTGCGGTGCCCCCCTCCACCATATTCCACCTCGGTCATATAGTCGCGGAGTTTAGGCGAAGCCCTGCGCCGGTAGAGCATCATCATCGTCACCACACCGTCGTGCTGACGGAACTCATCCCCGAAGCTTTGCTGGATCGGAGCCCGGGGATCGTCATCGAGCTAAACGTGTGCTGAACTCGGAGGTGCCGTACGTTCGGTACTTGGATTGGTCGGATCGTGAAGACGTACGACTACATCAACCGCGTTGTCATAACGCTTCCGCTTACGGTCTACGAGGGTACGTGGACAACACTCTCTCCTCTCGTTGCTATGCCATCACCATGATCTTGCGTGTACGTAGGAATTTTTTTGAAATTACTACGTTCCCCAACAATTTCACCCTACCAGATCATTTCACTAAAGAAGATGTGGAGAAAGTCAAGGCCGCTGCTCTTAAGAAGATGGCAATTGCATTCAACACCCACAAGAAAACTGTATGGGCCAACTACCTCGCTAATGAAAGGAAGACTCCAGATTTCAAGGGAGCACTGGAGAAGCAAAGAGAACACTGGGACGATTTCGTGACCTTCAAGGATTCAGAATTATCTAAGGAACGGTCGATGAAAAACAAGGCAAATGCCGCAAGAATGACGCAGTTCCATAGGCAGGGGTGGCTACGTGGTGGGATTGCCTAAGTGGGATAAGTCTGATCAAGAGATGGAGGGTGCAGGGGTCACTCCGATTACTAGGAGCTGGACCCCAGGTGCAGAACTTGGTTCTATGTGCATGGGGGGGGGGCGTTGGACCCGAAGACTGGCCTGGTTTCGAAGAAGGCAAGTCTAAAAGGAGCCGAACAAAAGATACATGACGCAATAGAAGAAGCTCGAGCAGGAGTGTTCACGCCCAACAGAGAGAACGACGAGCTTACGTGCGCCCTGGGAAATCCTGAACACCCGGGAAGAACACGAGGCATGGGCGTTATTCCCTGGTATGAGGGCTTTTCGGACTGGAATGACGACTACAGGTCCCGTGCAAGAAAGAAGATGGAGGAGGAGAAGAAGAGGAAGCTGGAGGAGGAGCAGAGGAAGCAGGACGCAGAACGCCTTCAAGGCCTAGAAGCAAGGCACGTGGACCTGGCACTCAAATTCCAGCAGCAGCAGCAGCAGATCGACTCACTTAGCCAGGAAAGGGGGTCTCAGCAGCGGCAGCAGCAAGCGGATGATCGTCCAGCATTGGATAGCACCGTCCCATCCATGCCGAGAAGCAGCGTTGCTTCTGCCCCGGGCGACACACTGCTGGATACATACCATGTGGATGACATCATAGAGAACACTAACTATGAGCTACACTCCAAAATAAAGAACATATCCATGAAGGTGGCGGATGGCGTTGCTTTTCCAGTGACCCCCGAAGCAACCTACCATTGCATCCCGATTATAGAGGGCTATGCTCGTGTCATGGTTGATGAAGTGGTGGACCCATATTCGGGGCTAACGATTGACATTCCTGGAGGTGAAGACGAGCGTACACTAGGAGAGGCCATACATCGTATCATCCTATGGAGAAAGGATTGCATCATCTTTCAAAGTCCACCGACACCGCGTCGTCTGCCGACTCCTCGAAGTCCACCACCGAGTCAGCAGACTCCCTCTCCTCCAAGTCCACGAACGCGTGAGACGACTCCTCCTCGAAGTCCGCCACCTCCTCCGCCGGTTTCAAGTACAACACCGTGTCAGGACACACCTCCTGCTTCAAGTCCGGCACATCGTCAGGCCACTTCTCCTGGTCCAACTCCACGTCAGCCGTCTCCGCTGTCTCAGCAATCGCAGAAGAGACATGCCGCAGCTTTGGTGCATAGCGGTACGAGTCGAGGTAGTTCAGGAAGTACAGGCGAAGACAAGCGATATAAATATGGTCCAAGCCTCGCTCCTCTTTCTCAGAGGCCTGACGACATGACCGAGGAGCAAAACGCAGCCATAGTGCAGGCCCAAGTGGACGCCCATTTTGGACCGAAACCGGCACCGCCGCCAAAGGAGAAAGTGCCTCAGAAAACGATTGACCACTTCATTCATATGGCTAGAGCACCAGCTCCCAAGCCTGTTGACTCAGACTATGAGTGTCAAATCAGGAAGCTACATCGAGCATGGCTACAGAAGGAACCGAGCTCGAGCTCGAGCCAACAAGCAGCTGGCAAAAAATACAGGAAAACCGTTCCCCAGCTGGGAGAACAGGCGGCGCAAGCGACCCCCCCGCTTGTTGTGCCAACAACACATGAGAGGAGTACGCGTGCCAAATATTATTGTGGGCAAGCCGTTAGCGTTCCCCAGCAGGGCGATGTGGTAATAACGGAGGAGCATATCATGCAGGCTGAAATGCTCAAGATCTCTATTGGACAACTCCTCGAAATCGAGCCCATGTCTCCGCTTAAAGAATCAGAAATAAAATGGAAATATGCCTGGGGCCAACCTTTGGTCCATCCAGACAAGGTCAAGGACCTCCCAACGAGAATGTATGAATTACATCAATGGTACATGAACATGACCAACATTTCCAATCGAGTGTCCCTCATGGTGAATGTCAAGAAGGAGCATTATTACCATGAGAAAGCTCTGTCTATTGAGTATACAGAACTTTTCAGTTATACAATCAAGATGCACTCGACAAGTCTATCGTCAGTTGCTATTGTCTGTAAGTGATTTCTTTCTGTAATTTAAGTCTCAAGCTAATTATGTAGTGATAATTTTGATCAATCATTACATGTAATTATCCTCACTATATTCTTTTCTGTGGTATTATATGCAGGATGAAGATGTATGAAATGAAAAAATCTGGACGCTATGGCATTGGGTTCATTGACCCAAATACCATTAATGAGGACATATGGAAGTTTCCATTTTATCAAGCAGGTGTAGAGGAAAGCATGGTAGAGTTCTTGAAGCGCCTCAATAGCAATGAAGATATACTACTTCCTTACAACTTGTCGTGAGTCACACTGTCTTGTACTATAAATTCCGCTTTTGCTTACTAGCTAGCTAGATGTTAATAATTAAGTGTATACGGTTTACGGTAGTTGATTAATTTTATGCACATACCCGCTTATTTAAGACATGCAAACGTGTGCGCATGCAGTTGGCACTGGGTCTTGATAGACATTAAAGTTGAGGAAGGAAAAGTTGAATTACTGGACTCACTAACTAAAGAAGAAAGTGACTTCACCATTGTGAGGGGGATAGTCAACAGGTAATTTTAATCATTATTAACTATATATATCTCGGCCTATTATTAGTTTGTCATTTCCTGATATGAACTATTTAATAACCCCTTTATTAATTTTCTTTGCCGGTGGGCAGGGCATGGGCAAAGTTCATCAAGGTGACTCGAGGCGAATGGAAAAAAAGTTGTTTTGGCATCGACCAAAGGTAAGTAATTAAGTAGTACTAGCTATCTACCATCTCTTTAATTCTTGTTTCAATATCATTAATTAATTATCATGCTTGATTAATCATTATCTGATTCAATTCCATTCTCGTAAAGACCCTGAAGCAGGTGCCATGGAATAATCTGTGTGCATTCTACGTTTGCGAGAACATTCGCATGATGACGTCCGAAAGGAGCAGATCTGATAGACAGGACTGTGTACGTTTGTCAGAATACTATTCACACCATTATCGATATCTAGTCACACAACTAATACACATGCATATTGATCTCCTTCTTAACAGTTCAGAGAGGTGCGGGATAAGCTCCTACCATCGGATCGCATACTAGCACTTCAAGAGGAAATAGCCGGATTTTTGCTCGACCAGGTCATAAATCCCAAAGGAGAATACTATTACCCGCTACCGCCCCCATGAACCACTTGTCATCGTGCTCCGGAGGCACCAATGCAACATATGTAGGAGAAATTGTATATGTATATACATGTGTATGTGTGAATAATGGTGTTCGTTGTGAGACA
>NC_057803.1:664006948-664014714 GCF_018294505.1 Triticum aestivum
GTAAAAGTTCTTAAAAATCATGAAAAAAATACTGAACCAACATACCTATAATATAACATGATCCAACGGAGGGATTAAGAAAATATGATTGCATGTGTCCTGGATAAAAAGAACAAATGTTTCAATATATATTGATCCTCCAGTGAGCTGAAATGCTTGTTTTTTTTGCCGAGTACACATAAATGCATATTTTCACAATCACACCGTTGGATCATCTTATTATACTAGAGTGAGGCTCCCCTATTTATTTCATATTTTTTACTTACTTTTAAACCGTTAAATGTTTAGGAGGCCTTAACTAGTTGTGTGGCAAGCTATGATAGACACAGTTTTACCTATATATATATGCGGTTTTATACGTACGAGAAAATCTATTTATATATATGCATAACGTGTACAATTTGTAGTATCATGAAATACCAGCAAACAAAAAAAACTGGAATGGAAAATGAAAAAAAACACCCAAACATTTAGTACCGGTTGGTGTTACCAACCGGTACTAAAGCCCTACGCGCACTCGGGCCTGGCTCGTGCCACGTGTTCGCACTTTAGCACCGGTTCGTGACGAACCGGTACTAAAGGGGGGGACCTTTAGTCCCCACTCTTTAGTGCCGGTTGGAGAACCGGCACTAAAAGCCATTACGAACCGGCACTAAAGGCCGGTTCTGCACTAGTGCCACCTTATAACATGCACCTTTTTATTTTATAGGAGGACTGACTGCGACACCCATACAATATTGTTTTGAGCACCCGAATTTGAGCTAGAGTGGGTAGTGCCACCCACCCACCCCGAACTCCACCACCACGATAATGTAAGAGGTGGTTCTCATGTTATAATAGGCATCTAAGAAGCAAGGAATGAAGAGATATATAATGTTATCACATGCTTTAAAGCTTGATATGTGTGTGGACCAACACAAATCAAGCCTTGAGCTTGAGATGCGTCGGGTACTGGATGATCTCACTTGGCTGTGAAAAATGCAATATTAATTTGTTAGTTGCTCAACTATCTATAGGCATGCTTCATGCACTTCATTGCATTGGAAATATTGCAAAATCTACAATACATGCCGGAGCCAACGATGCTATAGGGTTAAAGGCTGCCTCATCACTTGAATTCTTGGATCAATATGCTCGATCACCACTCCATACATCCGAATAAACTAAATGCTTTGTAGCTATCTTTGTGTTTCCGCAATAGCTTGTCTAAAGCTCATCCGTGTGGAAATGTTGAGAACCACTTCACATATAAAATATATACTTGCATGATAACTTTACAAGGGAAGCAGATGATATTTTTCAATATTATCATATATCCATGATAACCCACAAGTATAGGGGATCACAACAGTTTTCGAGGGTAGAGTATTCAACCCAAATTTATTGATTCGACACAAGTGGAGCCAAAAAAATATTCTCAAGTATTAGCAGCTGAGTTGTCAATTCAACCACACCTGAAAGACTTATTATCTGCAGCAAAGTATTTATTAGCAAAGTAGTATGGAAGTAACGTAACAGTGACAAAAGTAATAGTACCAGTTTCGTAGCAATTGCAATAGTGGCAATGACAAAGTAACATAGCAAAGATCAATATGTGAAAAGCTCGTATTCAATGGATCAATGATGGATAATTATGTTGGATGTCATTCATCATGCAACAGTTATAACCTAGGATGACAAAGAACTAGCTCTAATTCATCAATATAATGTAGGCATGTATTCCGTATATAGTCATACGTGCTTATAAAAAAGAACTTGCATGACATCTTTTGTCCTACCCTCCCGTGGCAGCGGGGTCCTAATGGAAAATAAAGGATATTAATGCCTCCTTTTAATAAAGAACCGGACCAAAGCATTAGCACTTAGTGAATACATGAACTGCTCAAACTACGGTCATCACCGGGAAGTGTCCCGACTATTGTCACTCCGAGGTTGTCGGACCATAACGCGTAGTAGGTGACTATAACTTGCAAGATAGGATCAAGAACACAAATATATTCATTAAAACATAATAGGTTCAGATATAAAATCATGGCACTCGTCCCTAGTGACAAGCATTAAGCATAGCAAAGTCATAGCAATATATCAATCTCAGAACATAATGGATACTAGGGATCAAACCCTACCAAAACTAACTCGATTATATGATAAATCTCGTCCAATCCATCACCGTCAAACAAGCCTGCGATGGAATTACTCACGCACGAAGGTGAGCATCATGAAATTGGTGATGGAGGAAGGTTGGTGATGATGATGGCGATGATTTCCCCTCTCCGGAGCCCCGAATGGACTCCAGATCTGGCCTCCTGATGAAGAACAAGAGGTGACGGCAACTCAGGATCGTAAAACGCAATGAATCCTTCTCTTTAATTTTTTTCTCCCCGAACGTGAATATATGGTGTTTGAATTGACGTCTGTGGACCCACAAGGTAGGGGGGCACGCCCTAGGGGGTGGGCGCACCCTGCACCCTTGTGGACAGCAGGTGGGTCCGTGTCTGTTGATTTTTTCGGCAATATTTTTATTTATTCCAAAAATATTCTCCGTGAAGTTTCAGGACATTCCAAGAACTTCTATTTTTGCACAAAAATAACACCAAGGCAATTCTGCTGAAAACAGCGCCAGTCCGGTTATTCCCATTCAAATCATGCAAATTAGACTCCAAAATAAGGATAAAAGAGTTTGGAAAAGTAGATAAGACGGAGACGTATCAATCCACAGAAGAATACCAACTATCTCCTTTTTATTTAGACTTCTGTAAAAAAATGAGTAAATAATAGTAAGAGTTATCTCAATTTGGCCTCAATGAACATGTCACCATTATCAAGGTCATTATACCATTCAAATTCTAGGCTCCACCAAGAGTTTTGACTAATGTCTCATGTGTAGAAAAGGTGCAACAATGTTTCATTGGTGACTTCCGTCCACAATACACAGTTTGCATCCTCCACAAAGAAGTTTTTTTGATCCGCAGATCTTTGTTTTTTTTTGAGATTGACGGGGGGGGGGGGGGCAAAAACCCCACCGCTTGTTATATTCCAACTCGAAGGTGACTTGGCAGTCCGTACAGATACAAGTAAGTGCACAAAGGCACAAAAGAAAATTACAGGGGAGGGCATCAAGAGAAAGCCCAAAACTAGAAGAAAGAAAACAAGATGGAGGGGAAGGCTGGCAATAGAACCAAACCGAAACCCCTGGAGGCCGACATCTCGGGTAGCAAGCTCCGCTGAGCTGCTTATTCCACCACTAACACAGATCTTTGTTGTTCATAATGTCTTGGATGAATAGCCAAAAGAAAAGGTTCTACTTAGATAGGTAGGCAGACTTGTAGATCCATTGTTAATGGGCATGCGCAAGTGGGGCATCACCAATTAGCGCATTGTAAACTCTAACGGTAGAATATTTGTGGCAGCCCATTTGAATGTCCAAACATCATTGTCACTAGTTTTACGTAGGCCAATTCATGGCTTAGGCGTTGGCACTGTTAAGTAGAAATGACAGATAAAGGTAGGTGAAACACACTATGAATATTAACAATATTTACATCTCTAGCTATTACCATAGTGATGTACCATCAACATGTGGCTAGTGGCCTACACGGTGATAGAGTATGGAACACAGTATTTAAGGAACGTCCCCTGGGAGTGTTTTCCCTGCAAACGCTCGAATTGTCATGCAATTTCAACTAAAATTATCATGGAAACATTACAAAACTTGCCATGACCGGAAATGAAAATTACCAAGCATAAAAAAGACAATGATTTTTATTAAAACTTACCACCGACTTGATCTGAATTCAAGGGCTGTGGGTGCATTCCCTGGGTCCTCCTAACCAGGGAATGTTCTCAGTTATCATTTCTTGTACTCTCTCCATTCCTAAATATTTGTCTTTCTAGACATTTCAAATGACTACTACATACGGATGTATGTAGACATATTTTAGAGTGTAGATTCACTCACTTTGCTCCGTATGTAGTCACTTGTTGAAATGCCTAGAAAGACAAGTATTTAGAAACGGAGGGAGTAATATATAAGAGGAAAAGGTATAAGGTGAAAAAGTGACAAGATGCTCAATACCTGAGCCATATACGATCCCAATAATACAAGTGCGACCGAATTAATTTCATGACTCACAAACATACAAGTGCACAACCACGGCCATTATATTACACGTCTTTGTAGCGTCTCAGGTGTTCCTCGAGCTCGTGGATGTACTGCTCCTGGCGCCCCTCGTCCACGACAACCTCCTTCAGCTTCTTGGCATTGGTCGCCAACACCTTTCCCTCATACTCCGACATGACGCGCCGCACCGCTGTGGCGACGCCGTCCCTGTTGAAGGAGCCGTCTCTCTCGTCTCTCGCCACCTGCACACCGATCCCTCTCTGCACCATCGACCGTGCGATGATAGGCGTGTCGATGATGAACGGGAGCATGACCAGTGGAAGCCCAAACGCAAAGCTCTCGATGGTGGAGCCCCACCCGCAGTGTGTTAGGAACGCGCCCGTGGCGTCGTGCGCGAGCGCCTTCATCTGTGGCACCCACCCTGTGCAGACGACACCGCGCGCCCGCGTCCGCTCCTCGAACCCGGCCGGCAATGGCCCGGCGACTTTGTTGCTTCCGGCAGGCTTGCCTAGCAGCCAGAGGAATCGCACCTCGGCGAGCTCCAGCCCGAGCGCGAGTTCATGGATGTTCTCTAGCGTCAGTGGCGCCTCGGTCCCCAGCGCGACGTAGATGACAGACTTGGGAGGCTGGTCGTCGAGCCATCGCAGGACGTGGTGAGGGTCGACGCCACCTGAGCTGCTATTCCGGTGGTCGTCGGGTGCCGCCGGTAACAGAATCCCGGAGGGGACGGCGGGCTTCCGTAAGAGATTGGAGAGGAGGGCGAACATCCGGGGCTCCAGCTCATGGCAGCTACGGCAGATGACGAGGCGGCAACGCTCGAAGACCTGCCACGTGCGGTCTGCGTCCGACACGTCTGACGCGTTGGTGCGCAAGGTGCTGGCGATCCACTCGGCCTCGTGGCGGAGGAAGAAGGTGGTGGACGGCAAGGGGATCCACTTGGGCGGCACGGTGAAGTGCTCCGGCTCCGTGCGCGGGTGCGCGGCGTTCGCCCAACGCGGCCCCAGAAAGGCCACGAAGGCGGCATGGAGGATCTGGAACAGGCCGCATGCTACCTTGTGCTGGTCGGCGATGGGCGCTGGGCGGCACCCAGTTGTGGCAGAAGTCGAGGACGATCCAGTCCGGCCTCCTCCCGGCGGCGACGGTGTCCATGAGAAAAGCCGCGAGCGGGGCCGCGAGCCCGTCCATGGCCTTCTTGAGCAGGTCGATCTTGTCGGTCGGCACGTCGGCCGTTGACTCGGCGCCCTCCGGCAGCCCCTCCACGGCCGGCAGCTGCAGCGGCATGAAGCGGAGGCGGGCTGACAGGTGCGCCGGCATGGGCGGGAGCCTCGCGAGGTTCCGTGGCGTGGACACGAAGGTGACGGCGTTGCCCCTCTCCGCCAGGCGCTTTGAGAGCTCAAGAAAAGGGATCATGTGCCCGAACGCTAGCCACGGGAACACCACCACCTCCAGCCCGCCTGCCGCACCACCGGCAGCAGCATCCATCGTCTCCGTGCCTGTCACTGGATGCAACGAGACGGCGCAGCATATCGAGCTAGCGTGAGATAAAATAAAGCCGCCGTTCCAGTGAGAGCAGACCACTAACCCAATTAACTAAGGGAGGATAAGAGCTGGCCACTAGCATCCATGGTGGGCGTGAGGGCTTTTACTTTTTTGGATGATGGCGGGTGGGTGCTGAGCTACACCATGATGAAACATCCAGATCATGACGGGCATGTGCTACCGATGCGATGACATGCATGGGGCCTTGCAGAGCACAGCACAGCTTGCACTCGGAATTGACATCGACGTGGTCCGAATCATGCGAGAAGATTTTCTAGCGGAACAGATTGTTGAGTATATATATTTGTGTTGCATGTATTTTGTATTGTAATCCACCTCTTAGTTGTGTATAGTTAAGGTTGAGGCTTACATGTACTTAGATACGTGCACCGGCACCCTATCAATACAACGATTATTGTATTGGCAAACCATCTTTCTACATGGTATCATCTTGCAGGTCCTGACCTAGCATCAGCCGCCGCCGCTGCTGCCGCGCCTCCTTGCGCGCCGCCGCACCCGCCACCGCTTCCCACCACCACAGCACCCCGCCGCCGCCGCGTCCTACTCTGACGCTGCCACCGCCTCGTGTCGCCGCGCCACTTCCGCTCCAAGCCGCCGCCGCGCCTCCTCGCGCACTGCCGCCGCCGCTCCCCGCCGTCGCTGCACTTGCCGTCGCCGCGTCCTCCTCTGACGCCGCTGCCGCCCCGTGCCGCCGTGCCACTGATCTACCGCCGTCGCCGGGCGTCTCCTGCCGCGTCGCCGCTGCCCCGTCCGCCGCCACCCTACTAGGTCTAGCCGCCGCCGCACCCTCCCGTGTGTCGCCGCCCCCCTTCCTCTTCCCACCGCCACTGCCGCCTTTCTTGCCGCAGCCGCCGTACGTCGTAGCCGTTGCAACCTCCTGCCGCCGCTACCTTCCACCTCGCCGCCTTCCATGGAATCTTCGGGCTCCTTCACCACCCACGGTGGCCCCGCTCCACCGGTCGCGCCGACCCCGCCGCGTCCTCCCGCACCCGTCGATATTAACCGTTGCCGCCCCCTGCGCCTCCCCGCGCCTCCCCAGCAGCCGCAATGAGGAGGTGGGCTGATCAAGGAAATATGCCCTAGAGACAATAATAAAGTTATTATTTATTTCCTCATATCATGATAAATGTTTATTATTCATGCTAGAATTGTATTAACTAGAAACATAATACATGTGTGAATACATAGACAAACATAGTGTCACTACTATGCCTCTACTTGACTAGCAAGTTGATCAAAGATGGTTGTGTTTCCTAGCCATAGACATGAGTGGTCATTTGATTAACGGGATCACATCATTAGGAGAATGATGTGATTGACTTGACCCATTACGTTAGCTTAGCACTTGATCGTTTAGTATGTTGCTATTGCTTTCTTCATGACTTATACATGTTCCTATGACTATGAGATTATGCAACTCCTGTTTACCGGAGGAACACTTTGTGTGCTACCAAACGTCACAACGTAACTGTGTGATTATAAAGGAGCTCTACAGGTGTCTTCGAAGGTACTTGTTGAGTTGCCGTATTTCGAGATTAGGATTTGTCACTCCGATTGTCGGAGAGGTATCTCTGGGCCCTCTCGGTAATGCACATCACTATAAGCCTTGCAAGCAATGTGACTAATGAGTTAGTTGCGGGATGATGCATTACATAACGAGTAAAGAGACTTTATGGTAACGAGATTGAACTAGGTATTGATATACCGACGATCGAATCTCGGGCAAGTAACATACCTATGACAAAGGGAACAACATATGTAGTCATGCGGTTTGACCGATAAAGATCTTCGTAGAATATGTGGGAACCAATATGAGCATCCAGGTTCTGCTATTGGTTATTGACCGGAAACGAGTCTCGGTCATGTCTACATAGTTCTCGAACCCTAGGGTCCGCACGCTTAAAGTTTGGTGAAGATCGGTATTATGAGTTTTTGTATTTTGATGTACCAAAGGTAGTTCGGAGTCCCGGATATGATCACGGACATGACGAGGAGTCCCGAAATGGTCGAGACGTAAAGATCAATATATTGTATGACTATGTTTCAACACCGGAATGGTTTCGGACATATACCGGAGTACCGGGGG
>NC_057803.1:664015062-664036248 GCF_018294505.1 Triticum aestivum
GGGGGCGGCGCCCCCCTTTCCTTCCTCTTCCTCTCTTCCTTCCTTCCCCTCTCGTACTCCAACAAGGAAAGGAGGAGTCCTACTCCCGGTGGGAGTAGGACTCCCCCCCCCTTGGCGCGCCCTCCTCCTGCCTGGCCGCCTTCCCCCTTGCTTCTTTATATACGGGGGCAGGGGGGCACCTCTAGACACAACAATTGATCATTGACCTCTTCACCGTGTGCGGTGCCCCCCTCCATCATATTCCACCTCGGTAATATCGTAGCGGTGCTTAAGCAAAGCCCTGCGTCGGTAGCATCATCAACACCGTCATCACACCGTCGTGCTGACGGAACTCTCCCGCAAAGTTCTGCTGGATCGGAGTTCGTGGGACGTCATCGAGCTGAACGTGTGCTGAACTCGGAGGTGCCGTACGTTCGGTACTTGATCGGTCGGATCATGAAGACGTACAAGTACATCAACCGTGTTGTGTTAACGCTTCCACTTTCGGTCTACGAGGGTACATGCACAACACTCTCCCCTCTCGTTGCTATGCATCACCATGATCTTGCGTGTGCGTAGGAATATTTTTGAAATTAGTACGTTCCCCAACAGTGGTATCAGAGCCAGGTTTATGCGTAGATGTTATATGCACAAGTAGAACACAATTGAGTTGTGGGCGATACAAGTCATACTGCTTACCAGCATGTCATACTTTGGTTCGGCGGTATTGTTGGATGAAGCGGTCTGGACCGACACTACGCGTACGCTTACGCGAGACTGGTTCTACCTACGTGCTTCGCACACAGGTGGCTGGCGGGTGTCAGTTTCTCCAATTTTAGTTGAATTGAGTGTGGCTACGCCCCGTCCTTGAGAAGGTTAAAACAACACTAACTTGACAAAATATCGTTGTGGTTTTGATGCGTAGGTAAGAAAGGTTCTTGCTCAGCCCGTAGCAGCCACGTAAAACTTGCAACAAGAAAGTAGATGACGTCTAACTTGTTTTTGCAGGGCATGTTGTGATGTGATATGGTCAAGACATGATGCTAAATTTTATTGAATGAGATGATCATGTTTTGTAACAAAGTTATCGGCAACTGGCAGGAGCCATATGGTTGTCGCTTTATTGTATGCAATGCAATCGCCCTGTAATTGCTTTACTTTATCACTAAGCGGTAGCAATAGTCGTAGAAGCAATAGTTGGCGAGGAAACAATGATGCTACGATGGAGATCAAGGTGTCGCGCCGGTGATGATGGTGATCATGACGGTGCTTCAGAGATGGAGATCACAAGCACAAGATGATGATGGCCATATCATATCACTTATATTGATTGCATGCGATGTTTATCCTTTATGCATCTTATTTTGCTTGATTGACGGTAGCATTATAAGATGATCTCTCACTAAATTTCAAGGTATAAGTGTTCTCCCTATGTATGCACCGTTGCGAAAGTTCTTCGTGCTGAGACACCATGTGATGATCGGGTGTGATAAGCTCTACGTTCAAATACAACGGGTGTAAGACAGTTTTACACACGTAGAATACTCAGGTTAAACTTGACGAGCCTAGCATATACAGATATGGCCTCGGAACACTGAGGCCGAAATGTCGAGCGTGAATCATATAGTAGATATGATCAACATAGTGATGTTCACCATTGAAAACTACTCCATCTCACGTGATGATCGGACATGGTTCAGTTGATTTGGATCACGTGATCACTTAGATGCTTAGAGGGATGTCTATCTAAGTGGGAGTTCTTAAGTAATATGATTAATTGAACTTTAATTTATCATGAACTTAGTACCTGATAGTTTTTTTGCTTGTCTAGGTTATTGTAGATAGATGGCCCATGTTGTTCCGTTGAATTTTAATGCGTTCCTTGAGAAAGCTAAGTTGAAAAATGATGGTAGCAATTACATGGACTGGGTCCGTAACTTGAGGATTATCCCCATTGCTGCACAGAAGAATTACGTCCTGGAAGCACCACTGGGTGCCAGGCCTGCTGCAGATGCAAATGATGACGTTAAGAATGTCTGGCAGAGAAAAGCTGATGACTACTCGATAGTTCAGTGTGCCATGCTTTACGGCTTAGAACCGGGACTTCAACGACGTTTTGAGCGTCATGGAGCATATGAGATGTTCCAGGAGTTGAAGTTAATATTTCAAGCAAATGCCCAGATTGAGAGATATGAAGTCTCCAATAAATTCTATAGCTGCAAGATGGAGGAGAATAGTTCTGTCAGTGAACATATACTCAAAATGTCTGGGTATAATAATCACTCTATTCAATTGGGAGTTAATCTTCCTGATGATAGTGTCATTGACAGAATTTTTCAATCACTGCCACCAAGCTACAAGAGCTTCGTGATGAACTATAATATGCAAGGGATGAACAAGACAATTCCCGAGCTCTTCGCGATGCTAAAAGCTGCAGAGGTGGAAATCAAGAAGGAGCATCAAGTGTTGATGGTCAACAAGACCACCAGTTTCAAGAAAAAGGGTAAAGGAAAGAAGAAGGGGAACTTCAAGAAGAACGGCAAGCAAGTTGCCGCTCAGGAGAAAAAACCCAAGTCTGGACCTAAGCCTGAGACTGAGTGCTTCTACTACAAAGGAACTGGTCACTGGAAGCGGAACTGCCCCAAGTATTTGGCGGATAAGAAGGATGGCAAGGTGAACAAAGGTATATGTGATATACATGTTATTGATGTGTACCTTACTAATGCTCGTAGTAGCACCTGGGTATTTGATACTGGTTCTGTTGCTAATATTTGCAACTCGAAACAGGGACTACAGATCAAGCGAAGATTGGCTAAGGACGAGGTGACGATGCACGTGGGAAATGGTTCCAAAGTTGATGTGATCGCGGTCGGCACGCTACATCTACATCTATCTTCGGGATTAGTTTTAGACCTGAATAATTGTTATTTGGTGCCAGCGTTAAGCATGAACATTATATCTAGATCTTGTTTAATGCGAGACGGTTATTCATTTAAATCATAGAATAATGGTTGTTCTATTTATATGAGTAATATCTTTTATGGTCATGCACCCTTGAAGAGTGGTCTATTTTTGTTGAATCTCGATTGTAGTGATACACATATTCGTAATGTTGACGCCAAAAGATGCAGAGTTGATAATGATAGTGCAACTTATTTGTGGCACTGTCGTTTCGGTCATATTGGTGTAAAGCGCATGAAGAAACTCCATACTGATGGACTTTTGGAATCACTTGATTATGAATCGCTTGGTACTTGCGAACTATGCCTCATGAGCAAGATGACTAAAACGCCGTTCTCCGGAACTATGAAGTGAGCAAAAGATTTTTTGGAAATCATACATACGGATGTATGTGGTCCAATGAATATTGAGGCTCGCGGCGGGTATCGTTATTTTCTCATCTTCACTGATGATTTGAGCAGATATGGGTATATCTACTTAATGAAACATAAGTCTGAAACATTTGAAAAGTTCAAAGAATTTCAGAGTGAAGTGGAAAATCATCGTAACAAGAAATTAAAGTTTCTATGATTTGATCGTGGAGGAGAATATTTTAGTTAGGAGTTTGGTCTGCATTTGAAACAATGCGGAATAGTTTCCCAACTCACGCCACCCGGAACACCACAATGTAATGGTTTGTCTGAACGTCGTAATCATACTTTACTAGATATGGTGCGATCAATGATGTCTCTTACTGATTTACCGCTATCGTTTTGGGGTTATGCTTTAGAGAAGGCTGCATTCACCTTAAATAGGGTACCATCAAAATCCGTTGAAATGACGCCTTATGAACTGTGGTTTTGGCAAGAACCAAAGTTATCGTTTCTTAAAGTTTGGGGCTGCGATGCTTATGTGAAAAAACTTCAACCTGATAAGCTCGAACCCAAATCGTAGAAATGTGTCTTCATAGGATACCCAAAGGAGACTATTGGGTACACCTTCTATCACATATTCGAAGGCAAGACTTTTGTTGCTAAATTTGGATCCTTTTTAGAGAAGGAGTTTCTCTCTAAAGAAGTGAGTGGGAGGAAAGTAGAACTTGATGAGGTAACTGTACCTGCTCCCTTATTGGAAAGTAGTTCATCACGGAAACCGGTTGCTGTGACGCCTACACCAATTAGTGAGGAAGTTAATGTTATTGATCATGCAACTTAAAATCAAGTTACTGCCAAACCTCGTAGGTCAACTAGGGTAAGATCCGCACCAGAGTGGTACGGTAATCCTATTCTGGAGGTCATGTTACTTGACCATGGCGAACGTACAAACTATGAGGAAGCGATGATGAGCCCAGATTCCGCAAAATGGCTTGAGGCCATGAAATCTGAGATGGGATCCATGTATGAGAACCATACATGGATCTTCAAGAAGAAGACTAACGCTGATGGTAATGTTACTATCTACAAAGCTCGACTTGTTGCGAATGGTTTTCGACAAGGTCAAGGGGTTCACTACGATGAGACTTTCTCACCCATAGCGGTGCTTAAGTCTGTCCAAATCATGTTAGCAATTGCTGCATTTTATGATTATGAAATTTGACAAATGGATGTCAAAACTGCATTCCTGAATGGATTTATGGAAGAAGAGTTGTATATGATGCAACCAGAAGGTTTTGTCGATCCGAAAGGTGCTAACAAAGTGTGCAAGCTCCAGCAATCTATTTATGGACTGGTGCAAGCCTCTCGGAGTTGGAATAAACATTTTGATAGTGTGATCAAAGCATATGGTTTTATACAGACTTTTGGAGAAGCCTGTATTTACAAGAAAGTGAGTGGGAGCTCTATAGCATTTCTAATATTATATGTAGACGGCATATTGTTGATTGGAAATGATATAGAATTTCTGGATAGCATAAAAGGATACTTGAATAAAAGTTTTTCAATGAAAGACCTCGGTGAAGCTGCTTATATATTGGGCATCAAGATCTATAGAGATAGATCAAGAAGCTTAATTGGACTTTCACAAAGCACATACCTTGATTAAGTTTTGAAAAAGTTCAAAATGGATCAAGCAAAGAAAGGGTTCTTGCCTGTATTACAAGGTGTGAAATTGAGTTAGACTCAATGCTCAACCACCGCAGAAGATAGAGAGAAAATGAAAGATGTTCCCTATGCTTCAGCCATAGGCTCTATCATGTATGCAATGCTATGTACCAAACCTGATGTGTGCCTTGCTATTAGTTTAGCAGGGAGGTACCGAAGTAATCCAGGAGTGGATCACTAGACAGCGGTCAAGAATATCCTGAAATACCTAAAAAGGACTAAGGATATGTTTCTCGTTTATGGAGGTGACAAAGAGCTAGTCGTCAATGGTTACGTCGATGCAAGCTTTGACACTGATCCAGACGATTCTAAATCGCAAACTGGATACGTGTTTATATTGAACAATGGAGTTGTTAGTTGGTGCAGTTCTTAACAAAGTGTCGTGGTGGGATCTACGTGTGAAGCGGAGTACATAGCTGCTTTGGATGCAGCAAATGAAGGAGTCTGGACAAAGGAGTTCATATCCGATCTAGCTGTCATACCTAGTGCATCTGGTCCAATAAAAATCTTTTGTGACAATACTGGTGCAATTGCCCTGGCAAAGGAATCCAGATTTCACAAAAGAACCAAACACATCAAGAGACGCTTCAATTCCATCCGGGACCAAGTCCAGGTGGGAGATATAGAGATTTGCAAGATACATACAGATTTGAATGTTCCAGACCTGTTGACTAAGCCTCTTCCATGAGCAAAACATGATCAGCACCAAGGCTCCATGGGTGTTAGAATCATTACTGTGTAATATAGATTATTGACTCTAGTGCAAGTGGGAGACTGAAGGAAATATGCCCTAGAGACAATAATAAAGTTATTATTTATTTCCTCATATCATGATAAATGTTTATTAATTAATGCTAGAATTTTATTAACCAGAAACATAATACATGAGTGAATACATAGACAAACATAGTGTCACTACTATGCCTCTAATTGACTAGCTCGTTGATCAAAGATGGTTGTGTTTCCTAGCCATAGACATGAGTTGTCATTTGATTAACGGGACACATCATTAGGAGAATGATGTGATTGACTTGACCCATTCCATTAGCTTAGCACTTGATCGTTTAGTATGTTGCTATTTCTTTCTTCATGACT
Organism: Triticum aestivum; assembly: GCF_018294505.1. Classification (NCBI taxonomy): domain Eukaryota; kingdom Viridiplantae; phylum Streptophyta; class Magnoliopsida; order Poales; family Poaceae; genus Triticum; species Triticum aestivum. The sequence goes on from NC_057803.1 coordinate 664,021,176, forward strand.
TACACATGTTCCTATGACTATGAGATTATGCAACTCCCATTTATCGGAGGAACACTTTATGTGCTAACAAACGTCACAACGTAACTGGGTGATTATAAAGGAGCTCTACAGGTGTCTTCGAAGGTACTTGTTGAGTTGGCGTATTTCAAGATTAGGATTTGTCACTCCGATTGTCGGAGAGGTATCTCTGGGACCTCTCGGTAATGCACATCACTATAAGCCTTGCAAGCAATGTGACTAATGAGTTAGTTGCGGGATGATGCATTACATAACGAGTAAAGAGACTTGCCGGTAACGATATTGAACTTGGTATTGAGATACCGATGATCGAATCTCGGGCAAGTAACATACCGATGACAAAGGGAACAACATATGTAGTTATGCGGTTTGACCGATAAAGATCTTCGTAGAATATGTGGGAACCAATATGAGATATAGGTTCCGCTATTGGTTATTGACCAAAAACGAGTCTCGTTCATGTCTACATAGTTCTCGAACCCGTAGGGTCCGCTATCTTAAAGTTTGGTGACGATCAATATTATGAGTTTTTGTGTTTTGATGTACCGAAGTTAGTTCGGAGTCCCAGATATGACCACAAACATGACGAAGAGTCTCGAAATGGTCGAGACGTAAAGATCGAAATATTGGATTACTATGTTTGGACACCGGAATGGTTTCGGAAGGTTTCAGACATATACCGGAGTACCAGGGGGGTTACTGGAACCCCCCGGGGGGTTTATTGGGCCTCATGGGCCCTAGTGGAGAAGAGGAGGGGCGGCCAGGGCAGGCCACGCCTGAATTGGACAAGGAAGGGGGGCGGCGCCCCCCTTTCCTTCCTCTTCCTCTTTCCCTTCCTTCCCCTCTCCTACTCCAACAAGGAAAGGAGGAGTCCTACTCCCGATGGGAGTAGGACCCCCCCTTGGCGCGCCCTCCTCCTAGCTGGCCGCCTCCCTCCTTGCTCCTTTATATACGGGGGCAGGGGGGCTGTCGGTGTCAAAACCGGCGGATCTCGGGTAGGGGGTCCCCAACTGTCCGTCTAAGGCTAATGGTAACAGGAGGCGGGGGACACAATGTTTACCCAGGTTCGGGCCTTCTTGATGGAGGTAATACCCTACTTCCTGCTTGATTGATCTTGATGATTTGAGTATTACAAGAGTTGATCTACCATGAGATTGTAGAGGCTAAACCATAGAAGCTAGCCTATGATTCCGATTGTTGTTGTCCTACGGACTAAACCCTCCGGTTTATATAGACACCGGAGGGGGCTAGGGTTACACAGAGTCGGTTACAAAGAAGGAAATCTACATATCCAAATTGCCAAGCTTGCCTTCCACGCAAAGGAGAGTCCCACCCGGACACGGGACGGAGTCTTCAATCTTGTATATTCATAGTCCAACAGTCCGGCTGTCCGAGGACCCCCTAATCCAGGACTCCCTCAGTAGCCCCTGAACCAGGCTTCAATGACGATGAGTTTGTCGCGCAGATTGTCTTCGGCATTGCAAGGTGGGTTCCTTCTCCGAATACTCCATGGAAGATTTTGTACACAAGGATCGTGTCCGGCTCCGCAAAACAATTTCCACATACCACCATAGAGAGTACAATATTCCACAAATCTAATCTGCTGGCAACCTTTCATAGCGTGACATCACGCTGCGGCCTGATCATTATGTGAACCGTTTTTCTCAACCTACTACCGCACATATCGGGAGGCAGTTTTATTGGCACGTCTTGTTGAAGCAGAGATCATGTCCCCTTATCACGGGATTCTCATCAATACGGGTGTGGGTAATCTAACCGTGCCATCAATCGCGGCGCTTGGGGAATAAGCAAGTATACCGGGCAAGTGGGGAGGCGCAGGATCCCTGCTGCCTTTATAAGGAGATAAGGGCTCCCCTTTTTCACCCACGCCTTCCTCTCTCTTTGCTTATCCGTTCTCTCCGGCTCGAGCTCCAACGCCCAAGCATTCGTCTTCTCCGCCCACCAAGGCCCTCCGAAAATGTCCGGATCTGGAGCAGGAGGCAAGTGGATGGCCTCTACCGTCCGGGAGAAGGATATCAAAAAGCTTCGTGAGGCCGGGTATCTGGCCAAGAAAATCATCCATCGTCTCCCGACGGTGGGGCAGATCGTTCCACCCCCGGAGCCCCACGAGACGGTTGTATTCCTCCCTCACTTTGTCCGCGGGCTAGGGTTTCCCCTTCACCCATTTGTTCGCGACATCATGTATTACTACGGGATCGATTTTCCTGATCTACCCCCAATTCCTTCCTCAACATCTCGACATTCATCGTTGTGTGTGAGGCCTTTCTCTGCATGTCGTCACACTTCGGCTTATGGATGAAGATTTTTAATGTGAAGCCCAAGGTAGTGAGCGGCGAGCACGCCGAGTGCGGAGGCGCCATCGTGAGCAAAATGCCCAACATCACATGGCCAACCGGTACTTTCAATGATTCTGTCAAGGAGTGGCAGCAGCAGTGGTTTTACATTACCGAGCCACGCAGCACGGAATGGGCCGCCGCTCCCGAATTCTGATCCGGAGCTCCCCTGCGGCTTACGTCCTGGCCCAAGAAGGGCCTGAACTGGTCTTCGTCCGACGAACTGTCGGTGCTCCACAAGCGCGTCAAGGATATGGAAGACAAGAATATCAAACTTGCCAATATAGTCCAGGTGATGTTAGTTCACCGGATTCTTCCTTGTCAACACAGGGCTTGCAATTTATGGGAATTCGACCCAGCCAAGCACCAGACCCTGCTAGAGCTCTTCGGTGCCTCGCACAAGGACATCTGGAAGGTGCTTTTTAAGTCCGGCAAATCGTGGCCGGACTCCGCCGAGGACCGCGGGTACCAACTGTCCCGCCCTGCAAGTTCGGTAAGTCATTATATGTTGCCAATTCATACGTTTTATTCGCATAACCCGAGGGAAATGCTTGATGTGTTTTCCGCAAATCTCCTAGGGCTGGACGAAGAAGGCGGGGCGGATCTACTGTCCGAACCCACTGCCAGAAGAACCGGCCAGCCCACTTCTGACAAAGATACTGGTCCCAACGCCTTACAAGGCGCCGGAGAAGAAGGCCGGGAAGGAGGCCAAAAATACCAGGGGCAGCCTTCGTTGCCGTGGCACTTCGGACGCAATATCCGAAGACTCTGATGCCCTCTCTTCCTCCGGATAGGGTGAGGAAGAGGAGGAAAACCAATCCCCAGTGAGGGAAGGAAAAAAAAGGATGACCTCCTCATCCTTGGAGGCCGAGTCGCCTAAGAAGGGAAAAACTCCTCTTCCGGAGGAGTCTACCGCCGCTACCGACAGCAGCCCGGAGTGGGATCCCAGGGCCCAGCCCCTGGTGAACTTGTGAGTATAAAAACTGAACACATTTGTGCATCCAGACTCACCATGGCATGGCGTTTTAATCGTTTGAGACATAATTGTTTGCAGTCCGGCGAGGTCCCGCACCGAACAATCCTCATCGGAGGATTTACAGTGTTCGGATGATATGGAGAGCGGGATGCCCCCGAAGGCCCCTTCCCCAAAACATGTGAACGATACCGAGGTATCGTCCCAGAAGGACTCAGACAAAGGAGGGGGGGAAAGATCGTCAAGGCGGCGCCTAGAGGTCAACCCTCAGGGGCCGGACACATGAGAGGAAAGGCTCTGCTACGTCTTGAGCTTGCGTTGGTTTTCCTTGAAGAGGAAAGGGTGATGCAGCAATAGTAGAGTAAGTATTTCCCTCAGTTTTTTAGAACCAAGGTATCAATCCAGTAGGAGGCTCCTCAAAAGTCCCACGCACCTACACAAAAAAACAAGAACTCGCAACCAATGCAATAAAGGGGTTGTCAATACCTTCACGGCCACTTGCGAAAGTGAGATCTGATAGAGATAGTATGATAAGATAAATATTTTTTTGGTATTTTATGATATAGATTGGAAAAGTAAAGATGTAAATAAAAGTAGATTGAAAGCTTATATGATAAAAGATAGACCCGGGGGCCATAAGTATTACGGTGGGTGAACAAATTACTGTCGAGCAATTGATAGAAAAGCGAATAATTATGAGATTATCTAGGCATGATCTTGTATATAGGCATCACGTCTGTGACAAGTAGACCGACTCCTGCCTGCATCTACTACTATTACTCCACACATCGACCGCTATCCAGCATGCATCTAGAGTATTAAGTTCATAAAGAACAGAGTATCACATTAAGAAAGATGACATGATGTAGAGGGATAAACTCATGCAGTATGATGTAAACCCCATCTTTTTATCCTCGATGGAAACAATGCAATACGTGCCTTGCTGCCCCTGCTGTCACTGGGAAAGGACACCGCAAGATTGAACCCAAAGCTAAGCACTTCTCCCATTGCAAGAAAGATCAATCTAGTAGGCCAAACCAAACTGATAATTCGAAGAGACTTGCAAAGATAACTTAATCACACATAAAAGAATTCAGAGGAGATTCAAATATTTCTCATAGATAAACTTTAATAAACCCATAATTCATCGGATCTCGACAAACACACCGCAAAAAGAGTTACATCGAATAGATCCAATAAGATCGAGGAGAACATGGTATTGACATTCAAAGAGAGAGAAGAAGCCATCTAGCTAATAACTATGGACCCGAAGGTCTGTGGTAAACTACTCACAACTCATGGGAGAGGCTATGGTGTTGATGTAGAAGCCCTCCGTGGTTGATTCCCCCTCCGGCGGAGTGCCGGTGAAGGCTCCAAGATGGGATCTCGCGGATACAGAAGGTTACGGCGGTGGAAATAGTTTTTCGTGGTCGCTTCTGATGTTCTCGGGGTACGTGGGTATATATAGGAGGAAGAAGTAGGTCGGTGGACTCTCGTGGGGCCCACGAGATAGGGGGCACACCTAGTGGGGGGGGGGGTGGTGCCCTCCACCCTTGTGGCCTCCTCGATTGTTTCTTGACTTCTACTCCAAGTCCTCTGGATCACGTTCGTTCAAAAAATCACGCTCCCGAAGGTTTCATTCCGTTTGGACTCCGTTTGATATTCCTTTTCGTCGAAACAGTGAAATAGGCAAAAAAATAGCAATACGGGCTGGGCCTCCAGTTAGTAGGTTAGTCCGAAAAATGATATAAAAGTGTAAAGTAAAGCCCATAAACATCCAAAATGGGTAATATAATAGCATGGAACAATAAAAAATTATAGATACGTTGGAGACGTATCAAGCATCCCCAAGCTTAATTCATGCTCGTCCTCGAGTAGGTAAATGATAAAAACAGAATTTTTATGTGGAATGCTACCTAGCATAATTCTCAATGTAATTTTCTTTATTGTGGCATGATCGTTCAGATCCAAATGATTCAAGATAAAATCTTATAAAACATAAAAATAATAGTACTCGAAGCATACTAACAAATAACCATGTCCTATCAAAATAGCATAGCCAAAGAAAGCTTATCCCTACAAAATCATATAGTTAGGCTATGCTTCATTTCCATTACACAAAATACTCCCATCATGCACAACCCCGGTTTCAGCCAAGCAATTGGTTCATACTTTTTAACGCGCTTCAGCTTTTTCAACTCTTATGCAATACATGAGCGCAAGCCATGTACATAGCACTATATTTGGTATATGGTAGTGGTTGTGAGGATAAAATGGGAGAAGATAGTCTCACATCAACTAGGCGTATCAACAGACTATGGAGATGCCCATCAATAGATATCAATGTGAGTGAGTAGGGATTGCCATGCAACGGATGCACTAGAGCTATAAATGTATGAAAGCTCAACAAAAGAAACTAAGTGGGTGTGCATCCAACTCACTTGCTCACGAAGACCTAGGGCATTTTGAGGAAGCCCATCATTGGAATATATACAAGCCAAGTTCTATAATGAAAAATTCCCACTAGTATATGAAAGTGACAACACAAGAGACTCTCTATCATGAAGATCATGGTGCTAATTTTTGAAGCACAAGTGTGGAAAAGAGATAGTAGCATTGTCCCTTCTCTCTTTTTCCCTCTTTTTTATTCTTTTTTTATTTGGCATTTCTCTTTTTTTATTTGGCCTTTCTCTTTTTTTTATTTGGTGGGCTCTTTGGCCTCTTTTTTATGTCCGAAGTCTCATCCCGACTTATGGGGGAATCATAGTCTTCATCATCATTTCTTCACTTGGGACAATGCTCTAATAATGAAGATCATTACACTTTTATTAATTTACATCTCGAGAATTACAACTCAACAACTAGAACAAAATATGACTCTATATGAATGCCTCCGGCGGTATACCGGGATATGCAATGAACCAAGAGTAACATGTATGAAAATTATGAGGGTCGCCTTGCCACAAATACAATGTCAACTACATGATCATGCAAAGAGCAATATGACAATGATGGAGCGTTTCATAATAACGGAACGGTGGAAAGTTGCATGGCAATATATCTAGGAATGGCTATGGAAATGCTATAGTAGGTAGGTATGGTGGCTGTTTTAAGGAAGGTAAATAATGGGTGCATGATACCGGCAAAAGTGGCGCGGTATAATAGAGGCTAACAAAGTGGAAGGGTGAGTGTGCGTATATCGATGGACTGACATTAGTCATAAAGAACTCATATACTTATCGCAAAAGTCTACTTGCCCTCAAAGCAAAGTACTACTACGCATGCTCCTAGGGGAAGGGTTGGTAGGAGTTAACCATTGCGTGATCCCGACCTCCACTCATAAGGAAGACACTTAAAAGAGCACCTCATGCAACAAATTTGTGACATAACTTTTACCATACGTGCATGCTACGGGACTTGCCAACTTCAACACAAGTATTTCTCAATTTCATAATTACCCACTAGCATGATCTAGCATTACCACCTTTATATGTCAAAACAATTATCAAGCATCAAATTGATCCTAGTGTTTAATGCACTTTCTATGATAGTTTTTATTATACCCAACTTGGATGCTCATCATTCTAGGACCACATTCATAACCATCGCAAATACGATGCTTTTCTAAAAGACTCTCAAAATAATATAAGTGAAGCATGAGAGATCAACAATTTCTTCAAAATTAAGCCACCGCCGTGCTCTAAAAGATATAAGTGAAGCACTAGAGCAAAAACTATCTTGCTCAAAAGATATAAGTGAAGCACATAGAGTATTCTAATAAATTCTAATCAAGTGGGCTTCTCCCAAAAGGTGTGTACAGCAAGGATTATTGTGCTAAACTAAAAAGCAAAGACTAATATCATACAAGACGCTCCAAGCAAAACACATATCATGTGGCGAATAAAGATATAGCTCCAAGTAAAGTTACCAATAAACGAAGACGAAAGAGGGGATACCTTCCGGGGCATCCCCAAGCTTAGGATTTTGGCTATTCTTGAATATCTTGGAGTGCCATGGGCATCCCCAAGCTTAGTCTCTTGCCACTCCTTATTCCATAGTCCATCAAATCTTTACCCAAAACTTGAAAACTTCACAACACAAAACTCAACAGGAAATCTCATAAGCTCCGTTAGTGAAAGAAAGAAAAACCACCACACAATGTAATGTAATGAACTCATTCTTTATTAATATTGGTGTTAAACCTACTGTATTTCAACTTCTCTATGGTTCATACCACTTAATGTTAGCCATAGATGCATCAAAATACAAACAACACACGAAAAACAGAATCTGTCAAAAACAGAACAGTCTGTAGCAATCTGTAACTCTCGAATACTTTTGGAACTCTAAAAATCCTACCAAAATAGTAAATCCTGGGAAATTTGTCTATTGATCTACAGCAAAAAGAATCAATGCAAAAGCACGATTCTGTGAATTACTAAAATTATTTTCGTGCGCGCAAAGTTTCTGTTTTTCAGCAGAATCAAATTAACTATCACCAAAGGTTATCGTATAGGTTCTACTTGGCACAAACACTAATTAAAACATAAAAACACATCTACACAGAAGGTAGATGCAAACTTTATTACTAAACATAAAAAAACAAAAAACACAAATAAAATTGGGTTGCCTCCCAACTAGCGCTATCGTTTAACGCCCCTAGCTAGGCATAAAAGCGAGGATAGATCTAAGTAGTGCCATCTTTGGCACTCAATTCTTCAATAGAGCACTTATAATCCCTAGGAGTTTCTTTCTTTTTAGTAATGATTAAGTTCCTAGGTAAGAAATCAAGAAATTTGTTTGTAGCAAAAGGTTCCTTAATGATGGCAAGAAAATTGGGGTGAACACTAATTGATTTAAGATCGACACTTCCTTTACTAGAAGATTCACCCTTATTTTTAGGAACATACATGACCTTGGCAAATTTGGTAGGAGGAGTTGGGGTATTTTTCACAGATGAAAAGGCAGACCCTAAGTTGGTGATAATGTCCTCCAGTTTACCAATTCTTGTAGAATCTAGATCTATTCTTTCATTAACTATATGTTCTTTTTCTTTAAAAATTGTCAAGGTAACACCAACCCTAGATCCATATTGGGTAATTTGATTGTGGATCTTTTTATCTAAGTTTTCAATTAAGTCAACAGTGGCAACTTTATTTTCTATAATTTCAAGCCTTTGCGTCACATGTTCCAAAGTTAAAACAGTTCCATTAACCAAAAGACGTCGTGGACCAAGCAAATCTAACATAGCATTATAAGCATCAAAAGTATGGCTACCCACACAATTCCCTCCGTTAATCATATCAAGGATATATCTATTCCAAGGAGTAATGCCCACATAAAAGATGCAAAAAAGAACAGAAGTGGATTGCTTCCTAGTAGATCTATTTTGAGCATTGCAAATTCTATGCCAAGCATATTTCAAATTTTCTCCCTCCCTTTGTGTAAAATTGAGAACTTCATGATCGGGAGTATTGATGATAACATGAGGACTAGCCATAGGGGCGAGCACACAAAAAGGCAAGTGAAATAGAGAGGAGATTGGGAAAGAGAGGGCGAATAAAACGGCAAGGGTGAAGTGGGGGAGAGGAAAACGAGAGGCAAATGATAAATAATGTAAATGCGAGGGAGATGAGGTTGTGATGGGTACTTTGTATGTCTTGACTTGAGCGAAAACATCCCCGGCAACGGCGCCAGAAATCCATCTTGCTACGTCTTGAGCTTGCTTTGGTTTTCCTTGAAGAGGAAAGGCTCCTCAAAAGCCCCACGCACCTACACAAACAAACAAGAACTCACAACCAACGCAATAAAGGGGTTGTCAATCCCTTCACGACCACTTGCGAAAGTGAGATCTGATAGAGATAGTATGATATAGATTGGAAAAGTAAAGATGCAAATAAGAGTCGATTGAAAGCATATATGATAAAAGATAGACCCGGGGGGCATATGTTTCACTAGTGGCTTCTCTCAAGATAGCATAAGTATTACGGTGGGTGAACAAATTACTGTCGAGCAATTGATAGAAAAGCGAATAATTATGAGATTAGCTAGGCATGATCATGTATATAGGCATCACGTCCGTCACAAGTAGACCGACTCCTGCCTGCATCTACTACTATTACTCCACACATCGACCGCTATCTAGCATGTATCTAGAGTATTAAGTTCATAAAGAACAGAGTATCACATTAAGAAAGATGACATGATGTGGAGGGATAAACTCATGCAATATGATGTAAACCCCATATTTTTATCCTCGATGGCAACAATGCAATACGTGCCTTGCTGCCCCTGCTGTCACTGGGAAAGGACACCGCAAGATTGAACCCAGAGCTAAGCACTTCTCCCATTGCAAGAAAGATCAATCTAGTAGGCCAAACCAAACTGATAATTCGAAGAGACTTGCAAAGATAACTTAATCACACATAAAAGAATTCAGAGGAGATTCAAATATTTCTCATAGATAAACTTTAATAAACCAACAATTCATTGGATCTCGACAAACACACCGCAAAAAGAGTTACATCGAATAGATCTCCAAGAAGATCGAGGAGAACATGGTATTGTGATTCAAAGAGAGAGAAGAAGCCATCTAGCTAATAACTGTGGACCCGAAGGTTTGTGGTAAACTACTCACAACTCATCGGAGAGGCTATGGTGTTGAAGTAGAAGCCCTCCGTGGTTGATTCCCCTCCGGCGGAGCGCCGACGAAGGCTCCAAGATGGGATCTCGCGGATACAGAAGGTTACGGGGGTGGAAATAGTTTTTTGTGATAGCTTCTGAAGTTCTCGGGGTACGTGTGTATATATAGGAGGAAGAAGTAGGTCGGTGGACTCCCGAGTGGCCCACGAGATAGGGGGCGCGCCCAGTAGGGGGGACGCCCTCCACCCTCGTGGCCTCCTCGATTGTTTCCTGACTTCCACTCCAAGTCCTCTGGATCACGTTCGTTCCAAAAATCATGATCCCGAAGGTTTCATTCTGTTTGGACTCTGTTTGATATTCCTTTTCTTCGAAACACTGAAATAGGCAAAAAAACAACAATACGGGCTGGGCCTCCGGTTAGTAGATTAGTCCCAAAAATGATATAAAAGTGTAAAGTAAAGCCCATAAACATCCAAAACGAGTAATATAATAGCATGGAACAATCAAAAATTACAGATACATTGGAGAGGTATCAGGCTCCCATGGATGTGGACGGCGGGGGCTATCTTGAATCTGGCCCCCAGCCGAACACAATTCCGGAGACCGGCATGGCTCCTGAATTAGGCAAGGAGCCTCCCTCGGCTGGAGGGGGTGCGCCCGTTCCACCGGCAACCTTTGTCCAACCAGAGGTGCCAGATACTTTATTGGCGGCGCTGAAGAGCGCCTCCATTGTTGAAGAACACCGTGCCCTTATGGGTGCGGTGATTGAGGAGATTCAGTCTACTGAGAGTGGACTAAATGAAGCCTGCATCAACCTTATAACGGGCTTTGAGGTATGTTTTGTGAGGTTTTGAAGAGTGTCACAGTATAGATAGTAGCCCCTGATACACTGTTCGGTGAAAAAAGGAACCGGACAGAGGATCAAATATATGTTCGCATGAGACTTACTTTATGGCATCTCTCCCTCTTCTTTTTTTATAAGCAAGCGTCTGGAGCGACTACCGCCTCCCATACTGCGGAATTCTCCAGACTAAAGTAGAGTCTGGAGCGGGCCGGAGAAGAAATTGGCCGAGTGAAGAAGCAGGTGGAGGGTAACCAAGGCATGCAAAAACCTTTGCTCGCGTTTAGCGCGAATGAATAATTTAGTATGAGAAAAATATGTTCATGGTGTGCTCTAGCAGCGATGACCGAAGTCGAGGCTCTTAAGAAGGCTGTGGCCGAGGCCGAGAAGAAGGCAGCCGCAGAGCAGGCTCTTCGTGAGAAGCACGAGGCCAGAGCTATTGAAGCTGAACGAGAGCTCCTAGAGGCTGTGAAGAAGTGCGACTGATACGTCTCCAAAGTATCTATAATTTTTTATTGTTCCATGCTATTATATTACCTGTTTTGAATGATTATGGGCTTTATTATACACTTTTATATTACTTTTGGGACTAACCTATTAACCGGAGGCCCAGCCCTATTGCTGTTTTATTGCCTATTTCAGTATTTCGAAGAAAAGGAATATCAAACAGAGTCCAAATGGAATGAAACCTTCGGCAGCGTGACTTTTGGGAAGAATATCACCCAGGAGACTTGGAGTTCACGTCAGAAGAGCCTCGAGGAGGCCACGAGATAGGAGGGCGCGCCCCCCTACTGGGCGCGCCCCCCTGTCTCATGGGCCCCTCGAGCACCTCCCGACCGACTTCTTTCGCCTATATAAGCCTACGTACCCTAAAAACATCATATATCAAGATAGATTGAGAGTTCCGCCGCCGCAAGCCTCTGTAGCCACCAAAAACCTCTCGGGAGCCCGTTCCGGCACCCTGCCAGAGGGGGGATCCCTCACCGGTGGCCATCTTCATCATCCCGACGCTCTCCATGATGAGGAGGGAGTAGTTCACCCTCAAGGCTGACGGTATGTACCAGTAGCTATGTGTTTGATCTCTCTCTCTCTCTCGTGTTCTCTCTTGTGTTCTCTCTCGTGTTCTCTCTCATGTTCCCTCCTGGCGGCGGAGCAATGCACCAAGGACATTATATTTCCATGAATACAGTCATGTTGTGCTTTGTAATGTTCAACAAGGTGATTTCTATTATTTATTGCCTGTTATTTGAAAGTTTTTCCTTCTTTATGGTTGTTTTATATATTAATCCTGAGAGTTGGCCAGTCGTCGGCTTCTGCCCCCACGTAGGAAGTACGGGGGTGTTCGGGATAAACCTGAGCACTCTTTATCCCAGTTTTGGGTGAACCAGGCAATCGGACTATAAGGCTTTATCACTCTCACTTAGCCATAGGAGTTTGACAAAAGGAAGGTAGGCGCAGCCCCTGGTGTTCAGAAGACCGCACGAGCGGCTCTATAAGCACCTGTGTAAGAAAAGTCGATCCATCGCACGCTGCATTAGTTATCGCATAATGCAGAAGAGATCCTTAAAGATTTTGCAACCTCTCGAACAGCTGACCAGCTCTCGCTGTATAATGGCAGTTAGTTTTTGGCTTTCTCTACTGAGGCGCTCGTCTGGAAGAACTGGGACACAATCGCAGTAGTTCTCCCCGTGCCGCCTTAGCTGATATAGCGGAACGTAAGGCAGCAAAACATGGGAGCCGGGCAAACCCAACTATTGACCCAAGACATGATTCGGAGCTGATGCATATAATGCTATAAGTTCGGGGTGCCGAACGACCGTGAGGGTGTTCGGACTTTATTGTTGTATTATGGGTGCAATGAAGCCCCTGGCATATTAAGGCATATCGTAATGTACAGATGCCATTTGACAAAGAGTGTCAATAAGAAACAACAATAGATAAGCGTCATAAAAAGCCATATGTTGTAGTTGAATAACACGTCGATGTGTATGAGTACATGTAATGTGATAAAAAGAAATATGACTTCGGAACCTGCTGATACCAGGCGGGAGGAGGCTGTGTGCGGATCCGGATTGTAGTTGGATGGTCATCAAGGGGAATATCTAAGGATTCCCTTATGTGTTCAACCTGCTTCCATGTCGCCAGTCCTGGCCTATGCGAAAGCGGACCTGTAAAGAAAATGCAAAAAATGTTTGTGTGCCACCGAGTGGTTGAGCCGCAGTGTGTGGCCTATCCTAATTTTGCCTCCGTTTACTGCCGGAGTGTTTAATTTGAGCTCCGGACGAGCCGGGCTTTCCTGCCGCGAAGTAGTTTGGACTTCCTTGATGTTGTCTGGGAGCTTGGCCATCCACTCGAAGTTCGATTGAAAGATGCCACTTGTTGCTTCTGCTGTTAAGGCGGCCATATACTCTTCGGCATAGAGGGGGAGTTCAGCCTTGCCATTAACTGTTATGATGCCACACGGACCGGGCATCTTGAGCTTATGGTAGGCATAATGTGGCACCGCGCTGAATCGAGCAAAAACGACTCGTCCAAGCACTGCATGATAATTACTGCGAAAAGGGATGATGTTGAAGATTAACTCTTCGGTACGGTAGTTGTACGGTGATCCGAAGACTACCTCCAGAGTGATGGAGCCTTTACAGCGGGCCTCCACACCTGGTATAACACCTTTAAAGGTGGTTTTTGTGGGCTTGATTATTGAAAGATCAATACCCATCTTGCACACTGTGTCCTAATATAACAGGTTTAGACTGCTGCCTCCGTCCATAAGGACTCGTGTGAGGTGGAAACCATCAATTATTGGGTCGAGGACTAGTGCGGCTGGATTGCCCTGATTGGTATTAACCGAACGATACATACGGTCGAAAGTGATCGGCCATAGCTTATATTGTGCGGCGACTGGCTCCGTTAAGTCGACATCCCTAATAGTGCACATCTGTTCCGTCCTGGGAATGTGGGTGGCATTTATCATATTCACCGTTTTGATTTGCGAGGGTAATTTCTTTTGCCCTCCTACATTTGGTGATAGTGGCTCCTCGTCGTCGTCATCGCTTTGAGACCCCTTCTCCTTGTTTTCGGCACCTAATCTGCCGGCTTGTTTGAAGACCCAGCATTCTCTGTTGGTATGATTGGCTGGTGTTCCTGGGGTGCTATGAATTTTGCATGGACGGTTGAGTATGCGGTCCAGACTGGACGGGCCCGGATTGTTCTTTTTGAATAGCTTTTTCCGCTGACCAGACTTAGAGCCACTGAATCCAGCATTGATGGCCGTGTCATCGGCGTTATCGCCATTATTGCGACGCTTGTGTTTATTGCGTCGGGGCTTGCCGTTGCTATCTCTGGCCTCTAATGTGTCAGGATTACTTGTTGTGCTGTTGCTACGAGCCAACTAGCTATCCACTAGTAGAAAAAGGGGCTAATCTGAGACACATTAGTGTCGGTTTGATTTTGAGCCGACACTAATGTGTCCATTAGTGCCGGTTTCCAACGGCTAGGCAGGCGGACATCATTAGTACCGGTTCGTGGGCAACAATTAGTACCGCTTCATGCCACGAACCGGTACTAATGATGCTGTGTCAGGCCGTGGGCCCCATGAACTGCTTTAGTACCGGTTCATGTCATGAACCGGTAATAGAGTTTCTTAATAAGCTAATTTTTAGTCCCACCTCGCTAGGAGAGAGGCAGTAGGAGCTGTTTATAAGCCGTGAGTGCAGAGACGATGGAGAGGCGCAATGCTCACCTACAGCTTGCTTAGCTTCAAGCCTTTCAGAATAGAATAGCTTGCACGGAGCTGTGTGCAGTGTAGTCTACCCTGTTCCAAAAGGCATGAAGCTAACTAACGAGCATTGCGCCTTTTTTTATTTTTAATAACTTATTAGAACTCCGGACTTCTTGTGTTACGGCAAAAACTGGCACTTCATTTTTTAAACTTATTACAACTTCAGACTTTTTTGCGTTCAGTACGCACCATTCTAAGCCACGTCATCAATTTTCAACCCTTTCTGACATCATTTGCTCCCCTAGCACAAAGTGGACAATATCTTTCGAAGTATCAGGGCCGGTTTCGGACGAAAGAGTAGAGAGGGTCATGGCAAAAAAGAAAAAACTATATAAAAAAATTACTCAAAAATAAATAGAAGAAAACAAATAAAGCAGAAAAGAAAAAACTATATATAAAGAAGAAGAAGCAGAAGAAGAAGAAGAAGAAGAAGAAGAAGATGATGAAGAAGAAGAAGAAGAAGA
>NC_057803.1:664036348-664037275 GCF_018294505.1 Triticum aestivum
CCGCCGCCGGCACCTGGAGGGGGGAAACTACCGCGTCGGGTCTACACGGAGTGGATGTAGCTATGGGTTTGGCCCGGATGTTGCTCCCCGGTGTCCCTCTGGGCCGACCCGACACAACCGGGTGGAGAGGTCCACTGGTCAAAGCCCGTCCGAGCAAAGTCAAAGGGCTAGATCCCGTGGTCAAACGCTATAGGGTTAGCCGGGACGGGGGCCCTGGGGGGTAGCAATGCCGCCGGAGCATCGTACCGGGCCCTCATACATGCGGGGTGGTGTTGTGGCATGTTCGAAGAGGCGGCACGCGTGTCCGGGGTGTGGCCCCCGTCACGGACGGCGCCGCCGCCGGCACCTGGAGGGGGGAAACGACGCGTCGGTCCCTCATTTTATATGTAAACGAAACTTTTCAATGCGTATGAAAATAATATACACTAAAAATATATTTGAAGATAGTTACCGGATCAGGCACTCGGTAACGGTACCCCTCAGTCAGTTGCTCTCCTATGTATCACCTTTCGCGAGACCATAGAAAATATTTATATCATAAAGAAATGTTGCTGACCATAGAAAAAGTTCGCTTCAGAAAAAATATAAAAAAAGATCATGTAATAAAAAATAATGTTTCAAACCATTTAAGAAAATGTATGGTACATTTTAAACAATGTTAATGCATGTCAAAAATATGTATACCATGTATTATTTTTAATATAATTATATACCATGTATCATTCAAAAAATTTCAAAAATGAGTATTTGAAAATATTTAATATGTACGTGCAAATATTTTATATGTATACAAAACTTTTCAATGCGTATATACACTAAAAATATATTTGAAGACAGTTAATAATATTTTTTGAAAAATGTTAAACATGTATAAAAGTTAGGCGGGACGGGGGCCCGGGGGGTAGCATTGCCACCGGAGCGTCGCAC
>NC_057803.1:664038038-664039213 GCF_018294505.1 Triticum aestivum
AGGGGGGAAACTACCGCGTCGGGTCTACACGGAGTGGATGTAGCTATGGGTTTGGCCCGGATGTTGCTCCCCGGTGTCCCTCTGGGCCGACCCGACACAACCGGGTGGAGAGGTCCACTGGTCAAAGCCCGTCCGAGCAAAGTCAAAGGGCTAGATCCCGTGGTCAAACGCTACAGGGTTAGCCGGGACGGGGGCCCTGGGGGGTAGCAATGCCGCCGGAGCATCGTACCGGGCCCTCATACATGCGGGGTGGTGTTGTGGCATGTTCGAAGAGGCGGCACGCGTGTCCTGGGTGTGGCCCCCGTCACGGACGGCGCCGCCGCCGGCACCTGGAGGGGGGAAACGACGCGTCGGTCCCTCATTTTATATGTAAACGAAACTTTTCAATGCGTATGAAAATAATATACACTAAAAATATATTTGAAGATAGTTACCGGATCAGGCACTCGGTAACGGTACCCCTCAGTCAGTTGCTCTCCTATGTATCACCTTTCGCGAGACCATAGAAAATATTTATATCATAAAGAAATGTTGCTGACCATAGAAAAAGTTTGGTTCAGAAAAAATATAAAAAAAGATCATGTAATAAAAAATAATGTTTCAAACCATTTAAGAAAATGTATGGTACATTTTAAACAATGTTAATGCATGTCAAAAATATGTATACCATGTATTATTTTTAATATAATTATATACCATGTATCATTCAAAAAATTTCAAAAACGAGTATTTGAAAATATTTAATATGTACGTGCAAATATTTTATATGTATACAAAACTTTTCAATGCGTATATACACTAAAAATATATTTGAAGACAGTTAATAATATTTTTTGAAAAATGTTAAACATGTATAAAAGTTAGGCGGGACGGGGGCCCGGGGGGTAGCATTGCCACCGGAGCGTCGCACCGGTCCCTTATACGTGTAGGGTGGTGTTGTGGCATGTCTGAAGAGGCGCACACTTCTCCGAGGTGTGGCCCTCCTCACGGACGGCGTCGCCGCCGGCACCTGGAGGGGGAAAACGGACGCGTCGGGTCTACAGGGACGAGATCTTGCTGTGGGTTTGGCCCGGATGTTGGTCCAGGTGTTCGTATGGGCTCACATAACACAACCGGGTGGAGAGGTCCGCTGGTGAAATCCCGTCCGTGGGAAGTCAAAGGGCTAGATCTCGTGG
>NC_057803.1:664040524-664041481 GCF_018294505.1 Triticum aestivum
ATTTTATATGTAAACGAAACTTTTCAATGCGTATGAAAATAATATACACTAAAAATATATTTGAAGATAGTTACCGGATCAGGCACTCGGTAACGGTACCCCTCAGTCAGTTGCTCTCCTATGTATCACCTTTCGCGAGACCATAGAAAATATTTATATCATAAAGAAATGTTGCTGACCATAGAAAAAGTTCGGTTCAGAAAAAATATAAAAAAAGATCATGTAATAAAAAATAATGTTTCAAACCATTTAAGAAAATGTATGGTACATTTTAAACAATGTTAATGCATGTCAAAAATATGTATACCATGTATTATTTTTAATATAATTATATACCATGTATCATTCAAAAAATTTCAAAAATGAGTATTTGAAAATATTTAATATGTACGTGCAAATATTTTATATGTATACAAAACTTTTCAATGCGTATATACACTAAAAATATATTTGAAGACAGTTAATAATATTTTTTGAAAAATGTTAAACATGTATAAAAGTTAGGCGGGACGGGGGCCCGGGGGGTAGCATTGCCACCGGAGCGTCGCACCGGTCCCTTATACGTGTAGGGTGGTGTTGTGGCATGTCTGAAGAGGCGCACACTTCTCCGGGGTGTGGCCCTCCTCACGGACGGCGTCGCCGCCGGCACCTGGAGGGGGAAAACGGACGCGTCGGCTCTACAGGGACGAGATCTTGCTGTGGGTTTGGCCCGGATGTTGGTCCAGGTGTTCGTATGGGCTCACATAACACAACCGGGTGGAGAGGTCCGCTGGTGAAATCCCGTCCGTGGGAAGTCAAAGGGCTAGATCTCGTGGTCAACCGCTCCAGGGTTAGGCGGGACGGGGGCCCTGGAGGGTAGCAACGCCACCGGAGCGTCGTACCATGCCCTCATACATGCGGGGTGGTGTTGTGGCATGTCCGAAGAGGCAGCACGCATCTCCGGCGTGTGTCCCCCCT
>NC_057803.1:664043283-664044624 GCF_018294505.1 Triticum aestivum
ACGGGGGCCCTGGAGGGTAGCAATGCCACTGGAGCATCGTACTGGGCCCTCATACATGCGGGGTGTTGTTGTGGCATGTCCGAAGAGGCGGCACGCGTCTCCGGTGCGTGGCCCCCCTCACGGATGGCGCCGCCGCCGGCACCTGGAGGGGGGAAACTACCGCGTCGGGTCTACACGGAGTGGATGTAGCTATGGGTTTGGCCCGGATGTTGCTCCCCGGTGTCCCTCTGGGCCGACCCGACACAACCGGGTGGAGAGGTCCACTGGTCAAAGCCCATCCGAGCAAAGTCAAAGGGCTAGATCCCGTGGTCAAACGCTACAGGGTTAGCCGGGACGGGGGCCCTGGGGGTAGCAATGCCGCCGGAGCATCGTACCGGGCCCTCATACATGCGGGGTGGTGTTGTGGCATGTTCGAAGAGGCGGCACGCGTGTCCGGGGTGTGGCCCCCGTCACGGACGGCGCCGCCGCCGGCACCTGGAGGGGGGAAACGACGCGTCGGTCCCTAATTTTATATGTAAACGAAACTTTTCAATGCGTATGAAAATAATATACACTAAAAATATATTTGAAGATAGTTACCGGATCAGGCACTCGGTAACGGTACCCCTCAGTCAGTTGCTCTCCTATGTATCACCTTTCGCGAGACCATAGAAAATATTTATATCATAAAGAAATGTTGCTGACCATAGAAAAAGTTCGGTTCAGAAAAAATATAAAAAAAGATCATGTAATAAAAAATAATGTTTCAAACCATTTAAGAAAATGTATGGTACATTTTAAACAATGTTAATGCATGTCAAAAATATGTATACCATGTATTATTTTTAATATAATTATATACCATGTATCATTCAAAAAATTTCAAAAATGAGTATTTGAAAATATTTAATATGTACGTGCAAAATTTTTATATGTATACAAAACTTTTCAATGCGTATATACACTAAAAATATATTTGAAGACAGTTAATAATATTTTTTGAAAAATGTTAAACATGTATAAAAGTTAGGCGGGACGGGGGCCCGGGGGGTAGCATTGCCACCGGAGCATCGCACCGGTCCCTTATACGTGTAGGGTGGTGTTGTGGCATGTCTGAAGAGGCGCACACTTCTCCGGGGTGTGGCCCTCCTCACGGACGGCGTCGCCGCCGGCACCTGGAGGGGGAAAACGGACGCCTCGGGTCTACAGGGACGAGATCTTGCTGTGGGTTTGGCCCGGATGTTGGTCCAGGTGTTCGTATGGGCTCACATAACACAACCGGGTGGAGAGGTCTGCTGGTGAAATCCCGTCCGTGGGAAGTCAAAGGGCTAGATCTGGTGGTCAACCGCTCCAGGGTTAGGC
>NC_057803.1:664046895-664047697 GCF_018294505.1 Triticum aestivum
AGGGGGGAAACGGACGCGTCGGGTCTACACGGAGTGGATGTAGCTACGGGTTTGGCCCGGATGTTGCTCCCCGGTGTCCCTCTGGGCCGACCCGACACAACCGGGTGGAGAGGTCCACTGGTCAAAGCCCATCCGTGCAGAGTCAAAGGGCTAGATCCCATGGTCAAACGCTACAGGGTTAGCCAGGACGGGGGCCCTGGGGGTAGCAATGCCACCGGAGCGTCGTACCGAGCCCTCATACATGCGGGGTAGTGTTGTGGCATGTCCGAAGAGGCGGCACGCGTCTCCGGGGTGTGGCCCTTGTCACGGACGGTGCCGTCGCCGGCACCTGGAGTTGGGAAACGACGCGTCGGTCCCTCATTTTATATGTATACAAAAATTTTCAATGCGTATGAAAATAATATACACTAAAAATATATTTGAAGATAGTTACCGGATCAGGCACTCGGTAACGGTACCCCTCAGTCAGTTGCTCTCCTTTCGCGAGACCATAGAAAATATTTATATCATAAAGAAATGTTGCTGACCATAGAAAAAATTCGGTTCAGAAAAATATATAAAAAATGATCATGTAATAAAAAATAATGTTTCAAACCATTAAAGAAAATGTATGGTACACTTTAAATAATGTTAATGCATGTAAAAAATATGTATACCATGTATTATTTTTAATATAATTATATACCATGTACCATTCAAAAAATTTCAAAAACGTGTATTTGTAAATATTTAATATGTACGTACAAATATTTTATATGTATAAAAAACTTTTCAATGCGTATATACACTAAAAATATATTTG
>NC_057803.1:664048286-664116646 GCF_018294505.1 Triticum aestivum
CCGACCCCACAACTCTTCCGTCCACCCGCCCCGCGCCGACCCCGTCTCGCGCCGCTGCCGGCAGCAGGGCTCCCAGCCCCTGGCTCGGCCTCCCGGAGCCCGCTGGACGCCCCGACGAGCACGCGTGGGTGCGGCTTCGGCCGGCCCTACTCGTCCATCCTCGTTCCCTCCCGCCCTAGTGAGCACCTCCCTCCACCGCCAGACGCCGCCGTGCCCCCTCCCAGCCCAAGTGAGCACCCCCTCCCACAAACCGTTGTTGCCGTTGCTTGTGTTCATGGTGGCTGGATAAATAGATAGATGCTAGATAGATGGATGGATGCTAGATGAATAGATAGATGGATGCTAGATGAATAGATAGATGGATGGATACATAATAGATAGTTTTGTGTAGTTTTATTAGGTATTTAGATACATACTAGATAGTTTTTACTAAGTTTGTGAATATAGATGAGTTAGATGTTGGGCAAGTTTGTGATAGATCGATGGATATTGGTCAAGATAGTGTTTTGGTAATGTTGATTCATATATAAGAAGCAAATCAAGGCACATGGTTTCTAAAATACTTAATAAAGATTTTTTGTGCAATTTGACATGTTGTTTCATGTCGGTTCATAATGTTGTGCCAAATGGTTAATGTGATGAGATGACCTAATTTTTTTCACTCGGTGTAATTAACAGGATTTGTGGTGTTCCATCTTGATGGAGTGATCGTCGACGTTGGAGGTGTTGGTCCAGGATCGTCCCTCTCATTTGATCGACTACATCGGAGGGTGAGCAACAATTCCATGACATCGTCCACTTTTTTCCATGTCACTAGATTGAATTTTCACATCAAGTCGCGTAACCTAGGTCTCCCGTCCGAAAGGGTTGCATCGATAAATATGCATTCAATTGCATATTTATCACCGCAGCTCTTTCGGATTGTCCAGCGCTTTCCACGGACAACCCGAGGATGTGTAGATTGGGTACGTTGTTCATGCTCTACCCCGTTCCGAGACAGGATTTCGGCGGCACCTCCCTGTTGTTCTCCTGATGCACATTCTCTCCATTTTGCCGAGACGTGTATTTGGAGAACAGCGGGGAGGTGCTGCCGAAATTTTGTCTCAGAATGGGGTAGAGCATGGACCGTACTCAATCTACACATTCTCGGGTGGGATTAGGACCCATCTTTACCTATTAGAGATGTAGGTGGATTAAATGTCGTTTCTCGTAAACCTTGTAAAAAATAAAATATTTATGTGGGTAATTTAAATGAATCCTTAATTTTGTTGTGTGGCTTCCAATAAAGCAGAGATGGCAGATAATCAGTGGATGTATAGTGGGTTTTTCCATCGGAATCAAGTAACAACAGAGTGGGTCGAGAAAACTGATGTGTTTTTGAAAGAGATATTCCGTAGTCCAATGAGGATGGTGCCAGAATGCCCGTGTGCCAAATGTAAGAGACGTATCCGCAGAGATAAGGTTGA
This sequence comes from Triticum aestivum, assembly GCF_018294505.1. Classification (NCBI taxonomy): domain Eukaryota; kingdom Viridiplantae; phylum Streptophyta; class Magnoliopsida; order Poales; family Poaceae; genus Triticum; species Triticum aestivum. Next base: position 664,049,753 of record NC_057803.1, read on the forward strand.
GATGACTAAGCATCTTCGCACGAATGGATTTATGCCTAACTTTAATATGCCGATAAACTTTGCCCAGCGGGACCGTGGTAGAGAGGATGTGATATGACAACGCGTCGCTGGTTATGAGGACGATGGGGTTAGAGACATGCTAGATGATGTATTTGCTGCACATCCGACACCTCCGTCACATTTAACGAATGAACCGGAGGAGACGGAGGAAACCGCAAAGGCCTTCCTGGAAATCTTGGCCTCGTCAAAGAAACCTCTCTATGAGGGTGCCAAGCTGTCTGTGCTGGATGCCATCTCGCAACTGATTGCAGTGAAGGCTGAGTATGGCTGTAGCCGAGGTTGCTTCGAAGCATTTCTGGGAGTATGGGCTAACAGCTTGCCCGAGGGCCATGAACTGCCGAAAACCATGTACGGTACGAAGAAAATCATGAAGGCGCTCTCCATGGACTATGAGAAAATACATGTTTGTCCAAAGAATTGCCTTTTGTTTAGGCATGAGTATGCGGATGACAACTACTGTAGGAAGTGCGGTTCCTCTCGGTATATTGAGGTGGTCGATAAGCATGGTCAAAAGCGGCAGCTAAAAATCCCTATGAAGGTTCTTCGGTATCTTGATTTTATAAAAAGACTGCAGCGCCTTTTCATCACTGAGGAGTCTGCCAAAATGATGAAGTGGCACAAGGAAGGGAAAAGGTACAATCCAAAAAAAATTGTACATACATCAAAAGGTGAAGCATGGAAGTCATTCGATATAAAGTACCCGGAGGAAGCAGCCGAGGCTGGCAATGTCAGAATTGCTATAACAGGTGATGGGTTCAATTCATATGGTATGTCGTCTAACCCATACAGCTGCTGGCCTGTATTTGTTATTCCGCTCAATCTCCCTCCCGACGCCATAATGCAACGCAAGACCATGTTCCCGTCGCTTATAATTCCGGGGCCTGAATATCCAGGGAAGAATTTGAGTGTGTTTATGCAGCCGTTGGTGGATGATTTGCACCATTCTTGGTACTTCCCGAGGATGACATACGACCGACATCTGCAGAAAAATTTCTTGATGAAAGTTTGGCTACAGTATTACATGCATGACTTTCCCGGCTATGCCCTGTTATGCGGATGGTGTACAAGTGGAAAGGTGCCTTGCCTAGTGTGCATGCAGGCCTTGATTTTCATTTGGCTGAAGAAGGGTGGCAAGTATGTTGCCTTTGACCAGCATCGACAGTTCCTCCTTCCAGACCATCCTGATAGGGAAGATAAGAAGAACTTCACAAAAGGCAAAGTTGTCCATGAAGTAAACGAGATTCCAACGTTTTCTGGTGCGGATGTGCTTGCTCAGCTCAAAGCTCTTAAGCCTGCCGGTGAAGGGAAAGGCAAAGGTAAAGGAAAAAATGTTTTGAAGGATATGGTGAGACGCACAACTGGATTCACATTACCCCCTTCACGCAACTTCCCTATTTTAAGGACCTCAAACTTCCATACAACATCGACGTGATGCACACCGAAAAGAATGTCACAGAGTCACTTTTTAACACCATCCTCAACATTCCTAATAAGACAAAGGATAATGTTAATGCTAGAGTCGATCAACAGAATATTTGTGATAGACCACGTCTTCACATGCAACCTCCCACAGGCAGTCGAAAATCTTGGTTCAAGCCAGATGCTGACTTCGTACTTAAGAAGGATCATAAGATGGAGGCATTCAAGTGGCTGAAACACGTCGTGAAGTTCACTGATGGTTATGCGTCGAATATAAGTAAGGGGGTCAATCTTTCAACGGGCAGAGTGACCGGGCTCAAGAGTCATGACTATCATGTATGGATTGAGCGGATTATGCCGGTGATGGTTCGGGGCTATGTTCCCGAGCGTGTCTGGCGTGTGCTTGCGGAGTTAAGCCATTTCTTCCGAACGCTTTGTGCTAAAGAAGTATGTCCTGAGAAGATAAAAGAAATGCATAAGAAGGCGCCGGAGTTGATATGCAAGCTAGAGAAGATCTTCCCGCCAGGCTTCTTTACTCCGATGACACATCTCATTTTGCACCTGGCGAACGAGGTATTTTTGGGGGGTCCTGTGCAGTATCGTTGGCAGTACGGCCCTGAGAGACAGAACAAGCATCTGAGACAGAAATGTGGAAACAAAGCTAAGATTGAAGCTTCCATAGCTGAGGCAGTTATCCTAGAGGAGGTGGCAGACCTCAGGACAGCCTACTATCCGGACCATGTTCCCACGTTGCACAATAAGGTGTCTCGATACAATATAGAAGAACCCAAGTATAAACCCAAGTTTCCTCTATTCATCAGGCAAGGTGGCAGGGCTGGATGCTCGACATCTTATGTCATGCCACGAGATGAGTGGGAGGATGTCATGTTCTATATCTTGCACAACATCAAGGAAGTTGAGGATGAGTGGATGAGGTAATACCTTTGCACCATTCTTTTAGTCAATTCGTTATGTTCACTTTGCCTAGTTCTTATACCGCTTTTCTTATTGTAGTCGATTCGTTGAGGAAGAGTGGACGGGAATGCTGCCTCCTACTGAAGCGGAGGCACTTGCTCTTCTCCGAAAGGGTGCTGATGGAAGGAAAAATTTCGTTGCGTGGTTCATGGAGAAAGTAATATTTCACACTTCCTTATTACCCATTTCACACTTCCAGTTAAACTCATGCACCCTATAATTTCAATTAAACTTGTAGGGAAATGATCTGAACGAATCAATGGATGAAGAATTGAGATGGGTTTCCATGGGGTTTGACCCTACCGTCATGACATGCCAAAAGTATGATGTGAATGGGTATCGCTTCCATACAGAGGAGCACCAGAACAGTCGGCCTGATCCCAAAACCATAAATACCGGAGTCTTCACCGAAGGAGATAATAAAGTAGATTACTACGGAAGGGTAGGAAAAATATACGAGCTTACATTCAAACGTGGCCGTAAACACCTAAGTCTCACTGTGTTCAAATGCCGATGGTTCGACCCCAAAAAGGGTCTGAGACATATGCCTTCTGTTGGTTTAGTTGAAGTTAAACCATCAACCGTCTATGCCGGAGCTGATCTCTTTATCGCCGCTACCCAGGCCACACAAGTATATTACCTGCCTTACCCATGCCAGAAAGAGTACCTAAAGGGTTGGGAAGTTGTGTTCAAGGTGTCGCCACATGGTAAGCTACCGGACCCGAACGATGATGATTACTACAACATAAACCCCATGACATACGAGGGAGTGTTCTTTTAAGAGGAACATGATGATGTGGTCCTAAACAAGGAGGATGATGACTTGGGTTATGCTGACCTGGACCCAAACGACGACGACGCAAGGATTGATGGTGAGGCAGTTGTGAATCAAAGAGACATAATTATGCTTGAAAAGTTAAATGAAGACGCTGACGCTGACGATGAGGAAGAGCCTCCACCTCTGTCAGACAACGAAGAAGATATGCGGGATAGTGATGATGAGACCGGTCGACAAATAGATTACAATAGTGATGATTCATATGGGTTCTAGAAAATGTATGTTCTTTTAATAATGTGCTCTTCCGTTATTAATGTCTTTCCTGTATGCTTGTTTTTTTATATCCTTACTAATTGTTTATTCTCTTCTCAATGCAGGTTTGCTAATCATGGGCAAGTCCAACGGTGCCAGTTTCCTCAGTAAACTCAAAGGAGGACTTACTCAGAGTGGACGAGCCCACAAGGTTCCCTCCCGACTACGCGAGGATGGCACCTCACAGGGAGGTGGAGGGGTCGGGGCAGGAGACCCTAGAGGAGGAGGGGGTGGGGGGAGAGCCCCTAGAGGACGAGGAGGTGGGGGAGAGGCAACCGGGCCAAAAAACTCCGGGCCGTGTCCGAAATTGGAGGGTCTTCTTCGATGCCCTCCTTTGCTGATGCAGCTTCTGAGTCTGAGGAGGAGGAGTATGTTCCTGATGTCGAGGAGGAGGAGGGTGAGGAGGAGGAGGGTGAGGAGGAGGGCGAGGAGGGTGGAGGGGAGGTTGACCCTGAGTTGTGGGGTGACTTGCCACCGGGTGCTCCACAGGGGTGGCTGCGTGGTAATGCCGGAGTACCTACACCACCTTCTATCGAGGCGCACAAGTGGCTCATTGAACCTGCGGGGACAGAGTAAGTGCATCTCAATCATATTTTCAACACATGACAACATTTTTTTATTGTACACATGGCAACCCTTTGATTCTTTTGCAGTAACTGGATCCTTCGCGGAAAGGGTCGTAAACCGAACGGCCTTCTCACTGTCCTGTTGAAGCAGTTTTGGCCTGGCCTATTCTGCCCGCGGCCAGACAGGGACCCGCAGCTGCGTGTTTTGGCCACAAGCTGGGCCCACTATGAGGCTTGCAGCAACGCGGAGTACGGGACGGCCGCTAAGGCCGTGATCACCAAATTTTGGATAAGTTCCCTTTTGAATCACTTGTCTTCAGTTTCGTTCATAGTTTATCATTGAATCACTCAACTCATGCCTTGTTTGCTTCTGGTTTATGCATGATTGCAGCAACTCTATAGAGTTCTTGACGAGCACAAGGCCAGAGCCGACGTGGTCTTACTTGCGTCTGCAAAGAAGAAAGCTCGTCAGTTGCAGTACGAGGTGCGTTGGGTTGCCGTCTCACAGTACTACCACATCTACCTGCAACAAAAGATGACCAAAACTCAAGCACAAAGGCAAAAAATTACCATGAGAAGGGAGCAGTTCATGATGGTAACTATTACTGACTTTTCATTGTTTCAAGGAGTCAACTATATGTTTCGTGCTCACATGTCATGCTTCCAAAATTTGCATAGGTTGTTCCTCGTTGGTGCTATGGAAGGCATGACGGATGGGCGTGTTTGGTGGATAGGTGGGTTGGTGACGATCCAGAGTTTGCTGCCAAGAGCATCAAGGCCCGGGCTAACCGTGGAAAAGACGGGACACACGGCCAAGGAAACAGGAACCACTGGGGCTTCAAGGCCATGAAGGTATATCTATATGAAAGATGCATTTTGGTTCTTCTTTACCGTCATGTTCTTATGTATGGCTAACTTTTGTTTGACGTTGCAGGAGGACAAGTTGCAGAGGCCGCTCTCAGACATGGAGTCGTGGAAGCTGGCCTGCGAGCGGAGTGATCGCAAGGAGGGCGAGAGCGAGTACTTCGGCAACACCGAGCAACACCTGGAGTCTTACACTCAGAACTATCAGAAGTTGCATCCGGATGTTCCCGTTCCTGAGGTCGCCCAGTCTCAGATCGACGACACGGTGGTGGTGGCCATCCAGGGTAAGTCCCATGGCCGGTATCCGTGTTTCGATTGCTTGATCACTCCGTCGATCTCGTACACACGGCTTCGAGCTACCAACCCGAGCCCGTTAGAGAGTACGGGGCGTTCGCAGCCTCCCTTAGTCCGCCAACGTGCTGTAAGTACTTCCCCTTATCTTCTTTGTCTCTATCTTTCTTAGTTTATTTTCATCACTGCCCACTTAGAAACAACCTCAATTTTGTAGGCATATCAGGCCTTTCTCAAACATAGGCATATTGAGGTGAGGGAGTACTTGCAACGAGTGAAGGCAAACGATGATTACAGCCGTCAAGTGATGGAGGTTAGTTTTGCCCTCTTAAACCAAGCTCAAATTTGCACTTTCATTCCTTCCGACTTTGTTGATCACGGCTTGTTTCTAAGTGGACTTGTTTAACTAACATCCAGGCTATGTTGGCGTCTTGGACTAACCGCACGGAGCCACCACAAGTTGGACCGCCACCACCACCTGCGGGAGACGCCCCACACATTCCCACGTTTGAGGAATGGCTGGCACTAGGCGCTGATACTCCGGTTAGTAAATTTGCCTAACTAATGACAAACTAGTTCTCGTTCATTCAACACTATCATGTCATATTTACCGTTAGAATCTTCTTTGAAACATGTAGGGGACCGGTGGCTCGACTCCTGCTCCGTCGACGCCAGTCACTCCGATCTGGCAGAGTGATGGTGGTCGCGGGTGGCGGGTTTGGGCGGAGGAGGACTTGGCGGTGGTGGTTTTGGCGGAGGTGGACTGGTGGTGGTGGTTTTGGCGGGAGGTGGACTTGGCGGAGGTGGTGGTTTTGGCGGAGGTGGACTCGGTGGTGGTGGTGGTTTTGGCGGAGGTGGACTCGTGGTGCTTGATGTCGATGATGATTCCGTGTATGCGGCCGTTGTGCCATGTCTTCATGTTTCAACTTTTATGATGTTTCATGTCTTGCACTACTTATGTTCGTGGACTTTCGCCGGTGATGATCTTTAGACGATGAACTTGACTATGTTTAAATGATGTTGATGAACTGTCATATTTCATATTATTCTGTTTTGAAATGTTGTCAAATGAATTGGAAAAGAGAAAACAGGGAAAAAAAAACTATGCCTACGGCAAAGCCGTCGGCATAGATACGCTCAGGAGCCACCAGGAGGCGACACATGGCAGGGCTATGCCTACGGCAAAGCCTATGCCGATGGCTTTGCCGTAGGCATAGCCCTGCCGCCAGGTCGAACTAGGGGGCGGCACGTGGCAAAGATATGCCGACGGCAAAGCCGTCGGCATAGATTAAATCTATGCCTACGGCTTTGCCGTAGGCATATCTTTGCCACGTGTCGCCTCCTGAGTCGCCAACAGTTTTGACGGCGCCGTCCGTTGCCGTCAGACGAAAACTACGCCGATGGCTAAACTATGCCGACGGCTGCCCCAAGGCCGTCGGTATACCCTCCTATGCCGACGACTATATTAAGCCGACGGTCTGACAGGAGTACGCTGACGTGATCTACACTGACGGGGCTATGCCGACGGCAGCCGTAGGCATAGATCTATGCCGACGGCATAGGACCTATGCCGACGGCCCTTGGCCGTAGGCATAGCCCACGAGTCCGGTAGTGGTAGTTACCATAGTTCTACACATGCACTAGTGGCACATATTGACCATATTGTTGAGAAGTTCGATTGTAGATATTGTAATTCTCAAGATCATTACAAAATATGATCAGATGATTCTTCTCCTTATAAGTTAATTCGGAGTCATCGGTGTAGTGGGTTTTGTCTACCATCTTTCGCACATTCCTTGAAGAATGAAAATAAGATGTCAATGGAAATAAGTTGTCAACTATTTTGAAATAAATAATATAAATTACTTAATAACTATGCTTGAGAAGCTCACATAGGGGAAGAATTGGAAGCGTATCAACAAGGACCCAAATGTCCATATTGTCTTGCTCGATTTCAGGATCACCAAGATCCATGGTGACAAGAATACCCTCATCAAAACCATACATCTTGCAAAGTGCTTCCCAATTTTTGCAACCAAAATGGGTTACACTCTCAGAATTGTACAACTTTACATCAAAATCCACACCATGATGGGTTCTTAGGTGAATTTTCTTTGTTTCAATACTTTCGTGGTCTTCAAAACCCATCCTCTCCAAGACATAGCGTCTTGCATAGCATGGGATAAGCTAGTCGAATTGGAAAAGATGGAAAGTACACGTTAAAATAGTTGAAGTCGTGCTTAATTACGAAAAAACCTATATTCGTCATTGTGTACCATTTCAACATCGAAGGTCTCCTCGAGCTTAATGCTGAAGCGTCGATCTTCGTCCAGTTCAAGGAACCTGTCGCACATACCTCGGTCGTCGTGGCACCAGTCGCACTCCCCTGGGCGGTTTTCGTCATCCGAGTACGACATTTCCTATGTTCATAATTCAAATATTAAACTTGTACAATTAAATATATGCACTAAAAAACTCTCATCTCTCATGTGGTGTACATATTCGACCGTCGGTCATGGTAGCTCCTCCATTTATTCTCGAGTGCATTACACCAAATTGTCTATCACACGGGAATGAAGGAGAAGCTACCCCCACGACAACAGTCGGGATTCTTCGTCCTCTCATATATATATATATATGGTTGGAGACTCTCCCTCACTGATTCCTCTAGGTGGAGACTCGACAGACTTAAAGTCAACCCGAGGACTCATATTATAGGACTCATATATATTGAGATGGAGATTTGGCTGGTCTCACCTTGAGGTCGGGGGGGGGGGGGTCGGTGACGGGGACGACGGCGCGGATGAAGGAGGGGGCTCCTAGATTTCTGCATAGTGCTCTCCAATTTTAGCTTTCAAAGTAGGAGTACTTTTCAAATTTGAGCATTCAATAAGAAAAACCAAATCGTAAAATAAAGTAGTATTCAAATTAGCATGCATTCAATTATAAGCAAAAGTATATCATCTCTTGTGTCCGTACATCGTCGAATATTATCACTAGTAATACTCCTCGAATACTGTCATACATAACATCGCTAATACAGCTAGAACCGTAGCGCCCGACGGGTATCGTCGCGGGCGGTGGACACCCAAAGAGAAGGAACCATCAAAGGATCATATCTCAAGTGAGATCCCTGAAGAACCTGCCAGGTATTGTCGAACCTGCCCTCCAACGCAACCATGTAGCGACGGACGTGCTCGTCCTCCTCGCTGACACGGTGATGTACCACCTCCGCGGTGTCCGGAATCCTCGGCACCGTCACTAGCCCACGCGACCGCCACCAAACAAGGATCGGGTCAACAACGGACTAGCTCCTCATCAACCTACGCCCCCCGGAAGGTAGCACCTCCCAATACCAGCCTGGCGGAGCCCAGTCCCGGACATGGCCCCTCTGATCAAGCCGACCTCCTCCACCGAGTCGACGACGAGGATGCGGGATAGGCATCGTCGACGTCGATGCGAGATTAATTGCTTGAACTAAAAATTTAAACTAGTTCTATTAATTTTCTTGCTAAAAATAAACTACTTCTATATATTGTAAAATAAAGTAGTTTTATTAAATCAACTAGTTCAACTACTAAGCACTTACTATAAATAAACAAAGTAGTACTTACTAAAAATATACTACTTCTATAGTAAAATAAAGTAGTTTTATTAATCAACTAGTTCAACTATATAGTAAGCACTAACTATAAATAAAATAAAGTAGTACTTACTAAAAATAAACTAGTTTAAATAGTTCTATTATTTTTCTAACTAAATACATTAAACACTTTCTCTTCTTATTTTCCTTTTTCCTCTCCTGCTTTTTCTTCTAAATATGAACGTATACATATAAATGACTTTGATCATACACAATTTTCCTATACATACACAATATGAATATATATATACATAAATTGACAAAAAAATCGATGAACAAAAAAACATTAAAATCCTATGAACAAAATTACAACATAAAAAAATCATAAAAATTCTATGAACAGAAAAAAATCATAAGAAATTGACATATTCGATCTTTGCATATATATGAACATACAAACATGCATATTCAACAATAATATCACCAAAAAAATCTATGAACAGAAAACAAATCTAACACAATATGAACAAATTACACAATATGAAAAAAATCTAACAAAAAAATCTATGAACAAAATCTAACTCAATTAACTATACACATCTAAATTACTACACATCTAAATTAACTACACATCTAATTAAATTAGCAAAATTCATATAAGTCACGGGGATGGCGACGACGTGAGGGGCGCGGCGAGGGTGTCAGACAGGGGACGGCGATGGTGACGGTGCGTGAGGGGCGGCGCGGCGATGGGTGACGGTGAGGGGCGGCGCGGCGACGGGCGATGAGCGAGGCAGGGCCGGCGGCGTCGCGGGGCACGGGGCGTGGGGCGGCGACGGCGTCGGGGCGGCGCGGGGCGGCGATGGCAACGGTGAGGCAGAGAGGGGCAGCCTGGCGGCATCAGGGCTGGGAAGAACGAACTGAATGAAATTTTCACGAGGGCCAGTTATATAGAGGAGGCCTTTGGTCCCGATTCGTGAGACAAACCGGGACTAATGCGTCCTTTCGTCCCGATTGGTGCCATGAATCGGGACCAAAGGCCTCTTTTCAGCAGCCGAAAGGGCGGGAAGAAGAGGGCTTTAGTCCCGGTTGGTGCCACCAACCGGGACCAAAGGCCTTGTGCTGGCATGGTGTCGTGGGAAGTTTAGTCCCACCTTGCTAGCTGAGTGAGCGCAACACCTGTTTATAAGCTGCGGTGCAGCTCAGGTGCTGTGCTCCTCTCTAACATGCAGGCCTTAGTTGCCTACCCTTGTCACTGCCGTGTTGGGCCTATTGGGCCTACGGGCCTGCATCCTAGCCCATGTACAGATGGGTTTCTAGTCGTATGCAGGCCGTGTGGCCCATTAGGCGGCATTTTTTCCACTTTTTTTTTGAATTATTTATTTTCTTTTGATTTTTGCTTTTTTTTATTGTTTTTGCTTTTAGCTCAGAATAATTATAATCTTTCTGTTACTCCATTAGTTTCCAAGTTTTAATTCTTTGAAATTTGTGTGAATCACTAGTTTGTGAATAACTTCACTATAAAAATATATTTTGAGTGATTTTTTTCCTGCTATTTAATATTACTGTGTTTTATAATTATATTCAAAAACAGATTTGTTATTTTAGTTTCTATAAAAAATCTTTATGAAAATTCTTTTTGCTACTAAAGTTTCTAACAAAAAATTCTTTATGATAATTCTTTCTGCTTTTCATGTTTTGAACAGAAAATACTTTGATAATTTTAGTTGCATAAATTTTATATAATTTTAGTTGAAAAAATACTAGAGGTTTATAAAAGCTTTTTAGTTGCTTCCTTTTGCTATTAGAGTTTTATGAAAGCATTTACTCGGTTTTTTTTAGCTATAAGACCTTAAAATTGAAAAGCATTTCAAATGAACTCTGGAAAGATTGAAAGTTGGCATGGTATCATCATTTCACCCACATAGCATGTGCTAAAAAGTTAAGAGGGTTATGGGAAAAACTGGATACACTTCATGTACAAAACGGACAATCTCTTTCGAAGTATCAGGGTTTCATACGGAAACTCATCTGTTACAACAGGCATTTGAAATGAAAGTTGGCATGGTATCATCATAATAGTTGTGGAGAAAGTCTTCACTTTTTCTTCGCTTCTGTCCTTTCCTTATTGTGCCGTAACCATGGATAATCTTCATCATTTATCAGGATGCTTGGGTCAGCCTTGACTTTGAAGGGAGGAATTTCATGAAACTTTTCATAATCTTCGGACATGTCTGTCTTGCCCTCCACTCCCAAGATGTCCCTTTTTCTTGACAGAACTATGTGGCGCTTTGGCTCATCATATGATGTATTCGCTTCCTTATCTTTTCTTTTTCTCGGTTTGGTAGACATGTCCTTCACATAGATAACCAGTGCCACATCATTGGCTAGGACGAACGGTTCATTAGTCTACCCAAAATTGTTTAGATCCACTGTTGCCATTCCGTATTGTGGGTCTACCTGTACCCCACCTCCTGACAGATTGACCCATTTGCACTTAAACAAAGGGACCTTAAAATCATGTCTGTAGTCAAGTTCCCATATGTCCACTATGTAACCATAATATGTGTCCTTTCCCCTCTCGGATGCTGCATCAAAGCGGACACCGCTTTTTTGGTTGGTGCTCTTTTGATCTTGGGCGATCGTGTAAAATGTATTCCAATTTATGTCATATCCTTTGTAAGTCAATATAGTCGAAGATGGTCCCCTGGACAACGAGTACAACTGAGCACAAACAATGTTCTCACCTCTGAGACGTGTTTCCAACCAACTGTTGAAAGTCCTAATGTGTTCACTTGTAATCTAGTCGTCGCACCGCTCCGGGTGTTTGGATCGCAGACTGTTCTTGTGTTCATCGACATAAGGGGTCACCAAGGTAGAGTTCACTAGTACTGTGTCGTGTGCTTGAGACCAAGAATATTCGTCCCTGCATATTATTGAGTCCCCTCCAAGCGTGCCTTTTCCAGTCAGTCTCTCCTCATACCGCGATTCAGGGAGACCTATCTTCTTAAGGCCAGGAATGAAGTCCACAAAATCCAATGACATCCTTGTTGGAAATATGCCCTAGAGGCAATAATAAAAGGATTATTATTATATTTCCTTGTTCATGATAATTGTCTTTTATTCATACTATAATTGTGTTATCCGGAAATCGTAATACATGTGTGAATACATAGACCACAATATGTCCCTAGTGAGCCTCTAGTTGACTAGCCCGCTGATCAATAGATAGTCATGGTTTCCTGACTATGGACATTGGATGTCATTGATAACGGGATCACATCATTAGGAGAATGATGTGATGGACAAGACCCAATCCTAAGCATAGCACAATATCGTGTAGTTCGTTTGCTAGAGCTTTTCCAATGTCAAGTATCTTTTCCTTAGACCATGAGATCGTGTAACTCCCGGATACCGTAGGAGTGCTTTGGATGTACCAAACGTCACAACGTAATTGGGTGACTATAAAGGTATACTACGGGTATCTCCGAAAGTGTCTGTTGAGTTGACATGGATCGATACTGGGATTTGTCACTCCGTATGATGGAGAGGTATCTCTAGGACCACTCGGTAATGCATCATCATAATGAGCTCAAAGTGATCAAGTGTCTGGTCACGGGATCATGCATTACGGTACAAGTAATGTGACTTGCCGGTAACGAGATTGAACGAGGTATTGGGATACCGACGATCGAATCTCGGGCAAGTAACATACCGATTGACAAAGGGAATTGTATACGGGGTTGCTTGAATCCTCGACATCATGGTTCATCCGATGAGATCATCGAGGAGCATGTAGGATCCAACATGGGTATCCAGATCCCGCTGTTGGTTATTGACCGGAGAGTCGTCTCGGTCATGTCTACGTGTCTCCCGAACCCGTACGGTCTACACACTTAAGGTTCGGTGACGCTAGGGTTGTAGAGATATTAGTATGCAGCAAAACGAAAGTTGTTCGGAGTCCCGGATGAGATCCCGGACGTCACGAGGAGTTCCGGAATGGTCCGTAGGTAAAGAATTATATATGGGAAGTCGAGTTTCGTCCATCGGGAAAGTTTCCGGGGTCACCGGTATTGTACTGGGACCACCGGAAGGGTCCCGGGGGTCCACCGGGTGGGGCCACCCATCCCAGAGGGCCCCATGGGCTGAAGTGGGAGGAGAACCAGCCCCTGGTGGGCTGGTGCGCCCCCCTGGGCCCCCCTGCGCCTAGGGTTGGGAACCCTAGGCGAGGGGGTGCCTCCACTTGTCTTGGTGGGCAAGGCACCCCCTTGGCCGCCGCCCCCCCTAGGAGATCCCATCTCCTAGGGCCGGCGCCCCCTGGGGACCCTATATATAGAGGGGGGGGGAGGGAGGGCAGCCGCACCCCTTGCACTTGGTGCCTCCCTTTCCCCTTGCTACACCTCTCCCTCCTGCAGACGCTTGGCGAAGCCCTGCCGGGATCCCTGATGCATCCACCACCACGCCGTCGTGCTGCTGGACCTTCATCAACCTCTCCTTCCCCCACACTGGATCAAGAAGGTGGAGACGTCATGCTGACCGTACGTGTGTTGAACGTGGAGGTGCCGTTCGTTCGGCGCTAGGATCTCCGGTGATTTGGATCACGATGAGTACGACTCCCTCAACCCCGGTTCCTTGAACGCTTCCGCTTGATCTACAAGGGTATGTAGATGCACTCCTCTCTCTCGTTGCTAGATGAACTCTTAGATTGATCTTGGTGAAACCATAGATTTTTTTTATTTTCTGCAACGTTCCCCAACAGTGGCATCATTAGCTAGGTCTGTGCATAGTTCTCTTTGCACGAGTAGAACACAAATCTGTTGTGGGCGTAGATGTTGTCAACTTTCTTGCCACTACTAGTCTTATTTTGCTTCAGCGGTATTGTGGGATGAAGCGGCCCAGACCAACCTTACACGTACGCTTACGTGAGATAGGTTCCACCGACTGACATGCACTAGTTGCATAAGGTGGCTAGCGGGTGTCTGTCTCTCCCACTTTAGTTGGAGCGGATTCGATGAAAAGGGTCCTTATGAAGGGTAAATAGAAGTTGACAAATCACGTTGTGGCTTTTTCGTAGGTAAGAAAACGTTCTTGCTAGAACCCTATTGCAGCCACGTAAAAGATGCAACAACAATTAGAGGACGTCTAACTTGTTTTTGCAGCAATTGCTTTGTGATGTGATATGGCCAAAAGTTGTGATGAATGATGAATGATATATTGTGATGTATGAGATCATGTTCTTGTAATAGGAATCACGACTTGCATGTCGATGAGTATGACAACCGGCAGGAGCCATAGGGGTTGTCTTAATTATTGTATGACCTGTGTGTCAATGATTTAACGCCATGTAATTACTTTACTTTATTACTAAACTGTTAGCTATAGTATTAGAAGTAATAGTTGGCGAGCGACTTCATGGAGACACGGTGATGGAGATCATGATGATGGAGATCATGGTGTCATGCCGGTGACGAAGATAATCATGGAGCCCCGAAGATGGAGATCGAAGGAGCTATATGATATTGGCCATATCATGTCACTACTATTTGATTGCATGTGATGTTTATCATGTTTTTGCATCTTGTTTACTTAGAACGACGGTAGTAAATAAGATGATCCCTCATAATAATTTCAAGAAAGTGTTCCCCCTAACTGTGCACCATTGCGACCGTTCGTTGTTTCGAAGCACCACGTGATGATTGGGTGTGATAGATTCTAACGTTCACATACAACGGGTATAAGGCAGATTTACACATGCAAAACACTTAGGTTAACTTGACGAGCCTAGCATGTACAGACATGGCCTCGGAACACAAGAGACCGAAAGGTCGAACATGAGTCATATGAAAGATACGATCAACATGGAGAAGTTCACCGATGATGACTAGTCCGTCTCACGTGATGATCGGACACTGCCTAGTCGACTCGGATCATGTAACACTTAGATGACTAGAGGGATGTCTAATCTGAGTGGGAGTTCATTAAATAATTTGATTAGATGAACTTAACTATCATGAACTTAGTCTAAAATCTTTGCAAAAATGTCTTGTAGATCAAATGGCCAACGCTCATGTCAACATGAACTTCAACGCGTTACTAGAGAAAACCAAGCTCAAAGATGATGGCAGAAACTATACGGATTGGGTCCGGAACCTGAGGATCATCCTTATAGCTGCCAAGAAAGCATATGTCCTAGAAGGACCGCTAGGTGAAGCACCCATCCCAAAGAACCAAGATGTTGTGAACGCTTGGCAGTCACGTGCTGATGATTACTCCCTCATTCAGTGCGGCATGCTTTATATCTTAGAACCGGGGCTCCAAAAGCGTTTTGAGCAACACGGAGCATATGAGATGTTCGAGGAGCTGAAAATGGTTTTCCAAACTCACGCCCGGGTCGAGAGATATGAAGTCTCCGACAAGTTCTATAGTTGTAAGATGGAGGAAAATAGTTCTTTCAGTGAGCACATACTCAAAATGTCTGGGTTGCACAACCGCCTGTCCCAGCTGGACATTAACCTCCCGGACGGGGTGGTCATTGATAGAATCCTTCAGTCGCTCCCACCGAGCTACAAGAGCTTTGTGATGAACTACAATATGAAGGGGATGGTGAAAACTATTCCTGAAGTATTTTCAATGCTGAAGTCAGCAGAGGTAGAAATCAAAAAGGAACATCAAGTGTTGATGGTCAATAAAACCACCAAGTTCAAGAAAGGCAAGGGTAAGAAGAACTTCAAGAAGGACGGCAAGGATGTTGCCGCGCCCGGTAAGCCAGTTGCCGGGAAGAAGTCAAAGAATGGACCCAAGCCTGAGACTGAGTGCTTTTATTGCAAAGGGAAGGGTCATTGGAAGCGGAACTGCCCCAAATACTTAGCGGACAAGAAGGCCGGCAACACTAAAGGTATATGTGATATACATGTAATTGATGTGTACCTTACCAGTGCTCGTAGTAGCTCCTGGGTATTTGATACCGGTGCCGTTGCTCATATTTGTAACTCAAAGCAGGAGCTGCGGAATAAGCGGAGACTGGCGAAGGACGAGGTGACGATGCGCGTCGGGAATGGTTCCAAGGTCGATGTGATCGCCGTCGGCACGCTACCTCTACATTTACCTACGGGATTAGTTTTAAACCTCAATAATTGTTATTTAGTGCCAAGTTTGAGCATGAACATTGTATCTGGGTCTCGTTTAATACGAGATGGCTACTCATTTAAATCCGAGAATAATGCTTGTTCTATTTATATGAGAGATATGTTTTATGGTCATGCCCCGATGGTCAATGGTTTATTCTTAATGAATCTCGAACGTGATGTTACACATATTCATAGTGTGAATACCAAAAGATGTAAAGTTGATAACGATAGTCCCACATACTTGTGGCACTGCCGCCTTCGTCACATTGGTGTCAAGCGCATGAAGAAGCTCCATGCTGATGGACTTTTAGAGTCTCTCGATTATGAATCATTTGACACATGTGAACCATGCCTCATGGGCAAAATGACCAAGACTCCGTTCTCCGGAACAATGGAGCGAGCAACCAACTTATTGGAAATCATACATACTGATGTGTGCGGTCCAATGAGCGTTGAGGCTCACGAAGGATATCATTATGTTCTCATCCTCACTGACGACTTGAGTAGATATGGGTATGTCTACTTGATGAACACAAGTCTGAGACCTTTGAAAAGTTCAAGAAATTTCAGAATGAGGTAGAGAATCAACGTGACCAAAAGATAAAGTTCCTACGATCAGATCGTGGAGGAGAATATTTAAGTCACGAATTTGGTATGCACTTAAGGAAATGTGGAATCATTTCACAACTCACGCCGCCTGGAACACCTCAGCGTAACAGTGTGTCCGAACGTCGTAATCGCACTCTATTGGATATCGTGCGATCTATGATGTCTCTTACCGATTTACCGCTATCATTTTGGGGATACGCACTAGAGACAGCTACATTCACTTTAAATAGGGCTCCGTCTAAATCCGTTGAGACGACACCGTATGAATTATGGTTTGGGAAGAAACCTAACCTGTCATTTCTAAAAGTTTGGGGATGTGATGCTTATGTCAAGAAACTTCAACCTGAAAAGCTCGAACCCAAGTCGGAAAAATGCGTCTTCATAGGATACCCTAAGGAAACCATTGGGTATACCTTCTACCTTAGATTCGAAGGCAAGATCTTTGTTGCCAAGAACGGATCCTTTCTGGAAAAAGAGTTTCTCTCGAAAGGAGTAAGTGGGAGGAAAGTAGAACTCGATGAAGTACTACCTCTTGAACCGGAAAGTAGTGCAGCTCAGGAAAATGTTCCTGTGGTGCCTACACCGACTGGAGAGGAAATTAATGATGATGATCAAGGTACTTCGGATCAAGTTGCTACTGAACTTCGTAGGTCTACAAGGACACGTTCCACGCCAGAGTGGTATGGCAACCCTGTCCTGGAAATCATGTTGTTAGACAACGGTGAACCTTCGAACTATGAAGAAGCGATGGCGGGCCCAAATTCCAACAAATGGCTTGAAGCCATGCAATCCGAGATAGAATCCATGTATGAAAACAAAGTATGGACTTTGACAGACTTGCCCGATGATCGGCGAGCGATAGAAAACAAATGGATCTTTAAGAAGAAGATGGACGCAGATGGTAATGTTGCCATCTATAAAGCTCGACTTGTCGCTAAGGGTTATCGGCAAGTTCAAGGAGTTGACTACGATGAGACTTTCTCTCTCGTAGCGAAGCTGAAGTCCGTCCGAATCATGTTAGCAATTGCCGCATACTATGATTATGAGATATGGCAGATGGATGTCAAAACGGCATTCCTTAACGGCTATCTTAAGGAAGAACTGTATATGATGCAGCCAGAAGGTTTTGTCAACCCTAAGAATGCTAACAAGGTATGCAAGCTCCAGCGATCCATTTATGGACTGGTGCAAGCATCTCGGAGTTGGAACATTCGCTTTGATGAGATGATCAAAGCGTTTGGGTTTATGCAGACTTATGGAGAAGCCTGCGTTTACAACAAAGTGAGTGGGAGCGGTGTAGCATTTCTCATATTATATGTAGATGACATACTTTTGATGGGAAATGATATTGAACTCTTGGACAACATTAAGGCCTACTTGAATAAGTGTTTTTCAATGAAGGACCTTGGACAAGCTGCTTACATATTAGGCATCAAGATCTATAGGGATAGATCGATATGCCTCATAGGTCTTTCACAAAGCACATACCTTGATAAGATATTGAAGAAGTTCAATATGGATCAGTCCAAGAAAGGGTTCTTGCCTGTATTGCAAGGTGTGAGATTGAGCTCAGCTCAATGCCCGACCACGACACAATATAAAGAAGAGATGAGTGTCATCCCCTATGCCTCAGCCATAGGATCTATTATGTAGGCCATGCTGTGTACCAGGCCTGATGTAAACCTTGCCGTAAGTTTGGTAGGAAGGTACCAAAGTAATCCCGGCAAGGAACACTGGACAGCGGTCAAGAATATCCTGAAGTACCTGAAAAGGACAAATGACATGTTTCTCATTTATGAGGTGACGAAGAGCTCGTCGTAGAGGGTTACGTCATTGCTAGCTTCGACACAGATCTGGATGACTCTAAGTCACAAACCGGATACGTGTATATGTTGAATCGTGGAGCAGTAAGCTGGTGCAGTTGCAAGCAGAGCGTCGTGGCGGGATCTACATGTGAAGCGGAGTACATGGCAGCCTCGGAGGCAGCGCATGATGCAATATGGATGAAGGAGTTCATCACCGACCTAGGAGTCATACCCAATGCGTCGGGGCCGATCACTCTCTTCTGTGACAACACTGGAGCTATTGCCCTTGCCAAGGAGCCCAGGTTTCACAAGAAGACCAGGCACATCAAGCGTCGTTTCAACTCCATCCGTGAAAATGTTCAAGATGGAGACATAGATATTTGCAAAGTACATACGGATCTGAATGTCGCAGATCCGTTGACTAAACCTCTTCCGCGAGCAAAACATGATCAACACCAGAACTCTATGGGTGTTCGATTCATCACAATGTAACTAGATTATTGACTCTAGTGCAAGTGGGAGACTGTTGGAAATATGCCCTAGAGGCAATAATAAAAGGATTATTATTATATTTCCTTGTTCATGATAATTGTCTTTTATTCATGCTATAATTGTGTTATCCGGAAATCGTAATACATGTGTGAATACATAGACCACAATATGTCCCTAGTGAGCCTCTAGTTGACTAGCCCGTTGATCAACAAATAGTCATGGTTTCCTGACTATGGACATTGGATGTCATTGATAACGGGATCACATCATTAGGAGAATGATGTGATGGACAAGACCCAATCCTAAGCATAGCACAAGATCGTGTAGTTCGTTTGCTAGAGCTTTTCCAATGTCAAGTATCTTTTCCTTAGACCATGAGATCGTGTAACTCCCGATACCGTAGGAGTGCTTTGGGTGTACCAAACGTCACAACGTAACTGGGTGACTATAAAGGTATACTACGGGTATCTCCGAAAGTGTCTGTTGAGTTGACACGGATCGAGACTGGGATTTGTCACTCCGTATGACGGAGAGGTATCTCTGGGCCCACTCGGTAATGCATCATCATAATGAGCTCAAAGTGACCGAGTGTCTGGTCACGGGATCATGCATTACGGTACGAGTAAAGTGACTTGCCGGTAACGAGATTGAACGAGGTATTGGGATACCGACGATCGAATCTTGGGCAAGTAACATACCGATTGACAAAGGGAATTGTATACGGGGTTGCTTGAATCCGCGACATCGTGGTTCATCCGATGAGATCATCGAGGAGCATGTAGGAGCCAACATGGGTATCCAGATCCCGCTGTTGGTTATTGACTGGAGAGCCGTCTCGGTCATGTCTACGTGTCTCCCGAACCCGTAGGGTCTACACACTTAAGGTTCGGTGACGCTAGGCTTGTAGAGATATTAGTATGCAGCAAACCGAAAGTTGTTCAGAGTCTCGGATGAGATCCCGGACGTCACGAGGAGTTCCGCAATGGTCCGGAGGTAAAGAATTATATATGGGAAGTCGAGTTTCGGCCATCGGGAAAGTTTCAGGGGTCACCGGTATTGTACCGGGACCACCAGAAGGGTCCCGGGGGTCCACCGGGTGGGGCCACCCATCCCTGAGGGCCCCATGAGCTGAAGTGGGAGGATAACCAGCCCCTGGTGGGCTGGTGCGCCCCCCTAGGTCCCCCTGCGCCTAGGGTTGGGAACCCTAGGCGAGGGGGCGCCTCCACTTGCCTTGGGGGGCAAGGCACCCCCTTGGCCGCCGCCCCCCCTAGGAGATCCCATCTCCTAGGGCCGACGCCCCCCCTGGGGAACCTATATATAGAGGAGGGGAGGGAGGGCAGCCGCACCCCTTGCACTTGGCGCCTCCCTTTCCCCTTGCTACACCTCTCCCTCAAGCAGACGCTTGGCGAAGCCCTGCCGGGATCCCTGATGCATCCACCACCACGCCGTCGTGCTGCTGGATCTTCATTAACCTCTCCTTCCCCCTTACTGGATCAAGAAGGAGGAGACGTCACGCTGACCGTACGTGTGTTGAACGCGAAGGTGCCGTCCGTTCGGCGCTAGGATCTCCGGTGATTTGGATCACGATGAGTACGACTCCCTCAACCCCGGTTCCTTGAACACTTCTGCTCGATCTACAAGGGTATGTAGATGCACTCCTCTCTCTTGTTGCTAGATGAACTCTTAGATTGATCTTGGTGAAACCGTAGAAATTTTTATTTTCTGCAACGTTCCCCAACAGTGGCATCATTAGCTAGGTCTGTGCATAGTTCTCTTTGCACGAGTAGAACACAAATCTGTTGTGGGCGTAGATGTTGTCAACTTTCTTGCCACTACTAGTCTTATTTTGCTTCAGCGGTATTGTGGGATGAAGCGGCCCGGATCGACCTTACACGTACGCTTACGTGAGACAGGTTCCACCGACTGACATGCACTAGTTGCATAAGGTGGCTAGCGGGTGTCTGTCTCTCCCACTTTAGTTGGAGCAAATTTGATGAAAAGGGTCCTTATGAAGGGTAAATAGAAGTTGACAAATCACGTTGTGGCTTTTTCGTAGGTAAGAAAACGTTCTTGCTAGAACCCTATTGCAGCCACGTAAAAGATGCAACAACAATTAGAGGACGTCTAACTTGTTTTTGCAGCAATTGATTTGTGATGTGATATGGCCAAAAGTTGTGATGAATGATGAATGATATATTGTGATGTATGAGATCATGTTCTTGTAATAGGAATCACGACTTGCATGTCGATGAGTATGACAACCGGCAGGAGCCATAGGGGTTGTCTTAATTATTGTATTACCTGTGTGTCAATGATTTAACGCCATGTAATTACTTTACTTTATTGCTAAACTGTTAGCTATAGTAGTAGAAGTAATAGTTGGCGAGCAACTTCATGGAGACACGATGATGGAGATCATGATGATGGAGATCATGGTGTCATGCCGGTGACGAAGATGATCATGGAGCCCCGAAGATGGAGATCGAAGGAGCTATATGATGTTGGCCATATCATGTCACTACTATTTGATTGCATATGATGTTTATCATGTTTTTGCATCTTGTTTACTTAGAACGACGGTAGTAAATAAGATGATCCCTCATAATAATTTCAAGAAAGTGTTCCCCCTAACTATGCACCGTTGCGACAGTTCGTTGTTTCGAAGCACCACGTGATGATTGGGTGTGATAGATTCTAACGTTCACATACAACGGGTGTAAGGCAGATTTACACATGCAAAACACTTAGGTTAACTTGACGAGCCTAGCATGTACAGACATGACCTCAGAACACAAGAGACCGAAAGGTCGAACATGAGTCGTATGAAAGATACGATCAACATGGCCTAGTCCATCTCACGTGATGATCGGACACGGCCTAGTCGACTCGGATCATGTAACACTTAGATGACTAGAGGGATGTCTAATCTGAGTGGGAGTTCATTAAATAATTTGATTAGATGAACTTAATTATCATGAACTTAGTCTAAAATCTTTGCAAAAATGTCTTGTAGATCAAATGGCCAACGCTCATGTCAACATGAACTTCAACGCGTTCCTAGAGAAAACCAAGCTCAAAGATGATGGCAACAACTATACGGATTGGGTCCGGAACCTGAGGATCATCCTCACAGCTGCCAAGAAAGCACATGTCCTCGAAGGACCGCTAGGTGAAGCACCCATCCCAGAGAACCAAGACGTTATGAACGCTTGGCAGTCACGTGTTGATGATTACTCCCTCGTTCAGTGCGGCATGCTTTATATCTTAGAACCGGGGCTCCAAAAGCGTTTTGAGCAACACGGAGCATATGAGATGTTCGAGGAGCTGAAAATGGTTTTCCAAACTCACTCCCGGGTCGAGAGATATGAAGTCTCCGACAAGTTCTATAGTTGTAAGATGGAGGAAAATAGTTCTGTCAGTGAGCACATACTCAAAATGTCTGGGTTGCACAACCACCTGTCCCAGCTGGACATTAACCTCCCGGACGAGGTGGTCATTGACAGAATCCTTCAGTCGCTCCCACCGAGCTACAAGAGCTTTGTGATGAACTACAATATGAAGGGGATGGTGAAAACTATTCCTGAAGTATTTTCAATGCTGAAGTCAGCAGAGGTAGAAATCAAAAAGGAACATCAAGTGTTGATGGTCAATAAAACCACCAATTTCAAGAAAGGAAAGGGTAAGAAGAACTTCAAGAAGGACGGCAAGGATGTTACCGCGCTCGGTAAGCCAGTTGCCGGGAAGAAGTCAAAGAATGGACCCAAGCCTAAGAGTGAGTGCTTTTATTGCAAAGGGAAGGGTCATTGGAAGCGGAACTGCCCCAAATACTTAGCGGACAAGAAGGCCGGCAACACTAAAGGTATATGTGATATACATGTAATTGATGTGTACCTTACCAGTGCTCGTAGTATCTCCTGGGTATTTGATACCGGTGTCGTTGCTCATATTTGTAACTCAAAGCAGGAGATGCGAAATAAGCGGAGACTGGCGAAGGACGAGGTGACGATGCGCGTAGGGAATGGTTCCAAGGTCGATGTGATGGCCGTCGGCAAGCTACCTCTACATTTACCTACGGGATTAGTTTTAAACCTCAATAAATTGTTATTTAGTGCCAAGTTTGAGCATGAAAATTGTATCTGGGTCTCGTTTAATACGAGATGGCTACTCATTTAAATCCAATAATAATGGTTGTTCTATTTATATGAGAGATATGTTTTATGGTCATGCCCCAATGGTCAATGGTTTATTCTTAATGATTCTCGAACGTGATGTTACACATATTCATAGTGTGAATACCAAAAGATGTAAAGTTGATAACGATAGTCCCACATACTTGTGGCACTGCCGCCTTCGTCACATTGGTGTCAAGCGCATGAAGAAGCTCCATGCTGATGGACTTTTAGAGTCTCTCGATTATGAATCATTTGACACATGTGAACCATGCCTCATGGGCAAAATGACCAAGACTCCGTTCTCCGGAACAATGGAGCGAGCAACCAACTTATTGGAAATCATACATACTGATGTGTGCGGTCCAATGAGCGTTGAGGCTCACGGAGGATATCGTTATGTTCTCATCCTCACTGACGACTTGAGTAGATATGGGTATGTCTACTTGATGAAACACAAGTCTGAGACCTTTGAAAAGTTCAAGGAATTTCAGAATGAGGTAGAGAATCAACATGACCGAAAGATAAAGTTCCGACGATCAGATCGTGGAGGAGAATATTTAAGTCACGAATTTGGTATGCACTTAAGGAAATGTGGAATCGTTTCACAACTCACGCCGCCTGGAACACCTCAGCATAACAGTGTGTCCAAACGTCGTAATCGCACTCTATTGGATATGGTGCGATCTATGATGTCTCTTATCGATTTTGTCAGCACCCCGACTCAATGCCACATCGATCTAGCATGTAACACCTCATATCACTTTGCGGCCTCACGCACGGTATTCCCACGGGTGTCGCCTTACCTTTGCCCGGGACCGTTTGCTCCTTTTGGCACACGTATATGACAGTGTCGCTAGCATCCATATGATAAGGAGCCCGGGCTGACATGGCTAGTCGTAAACCCAAAGCGGCACAGACTTACAGGGACAGGCATCCATGACCCAGCATCGAACGTGTCGGTCATCAGCGAGTGAATCCAGGCTGTAGCACTGGGCTAGCAGGACTCCGGTGAACCGGGCTGTAGCGGGCTAACAGGACTCCGGTATTCATCGCGTGACATTTCCCCGAAGGGACAGACACAGGAACGAAGAAGGACACATGCCGGCCAGCCTAAGTGTTCCGGAGCAGTAGCAAGCTACCATGGCTCGGTGGAAACACTAGGAGACATTTCCCGATAAGAGAGGCTACTAAAGATAAACAACTAGATGGTCAGATCCCACACATACCAAGCATTTCAATAGCATACACACAATATGCTCGATATGCGCAAATACAACATGGCATCACAACATGACTCTACGACTCAAGTAATTTATTCAATAGGCTCCGAGGAGCGAGATATTACAAACAGGGGTCTCATGACCCAACAATCAGAGCATACAAGTCAAAGCACAAGCGGAAGCTATCATGTCTGGGTACAGACATCTATAAATGAAAAAGGCCGAGAAGCCTGACTATCTATCAGATCCTGCCGAGGGCACAAGATCGTAGCTGAGGTAACAAGCTAAACATCAAAGTCCACGTGGAACTACTAGTGAGACTGAAGTCTCTCTGCAAAAACATAAAATAGGCAAACGTGAGTACAAATGTACCCAGCAAGACTTACATCAGAACTAACTACATATGCATCATTTTCAACAAAGGGATGGTGGGGTTTAACTGCAGCAAGCCAGCTTTGACTCGGTGGCTATCCTAAACTACGACTGCAAGCGACTCTTTTGAGGTGGCGCACACGAGTCCACATATTCACCATATCAATACACCACTATGGATCCGCTCCCGTCTCCCTACGAGAACGCCAACCATAGCACTCACGCTTATCTTGCGCATTTTAAAGTATCCACTTTCACTTGTCTATGAACTGATATAAGCAACCCAGAAGTCCTTTTCCGCGGACACGGCTATTCGAATAGATGATGTTAACCCTGCAGGGGTGTACTTCTTCATACATGTTTCCACCACTTAGCGTCTGCACACGACATGTGCTCGGCAGACTTCAAGCGAAAGCCGACGTGGGTGTAGACCATGACCTACCTAAACACTCAAGTCTCTAGTCCAGGTTTATCGCCTATTCGGGTTCCATCCATGAGGAGATCCGGCCGGAGTTTCGCTCACAGCCCCAAACGATGTGAACAGGGTTCCCGAGATACCAAACGGGCATCCGGTACACCGTGCCACGTACCTACCGCATCACAGCCCACCCCTACGGTCAGCGCTGTCCACGGCCTCCAGTAAGCTACAAACACCAGAAACTACTTGCAACTCCTGGACAGAGGACTAGGGTGAATAAGAAGTCGAGCGGGGTCATATTTGAGGGCCCAATGTATGGTAGTAGCTGAATCATGGATCACAAACACAGAACTCAGTTCCTGAGGACGGCTGCAATGAGACAACCCACCATGTACTCCTACATGGCCTCTCACCGCTACCTTTACCAAATCGTGTTCACACACTTAGCTCACACACAGTAGGACATGTTCACACGCCTCTGATTCATCCCCGATGAATCAGACCTGACTCAACTCTAAGCAGTAGCAGGCATGACAAACAAGCATGAATGAGTAGGCACAACAGGGCTCAAACAATTCCTACTCATACTAGTGGGTTTCATCTATTTACTGTGGAACGACAGGTCATGCAAAGGATAAAGGGGTTCAGCTACCGCAGCAAGTAACAGATGAATCGTTGTTGTCCTAATGCAGTAAAAGAGAGCAAGAGCGAGAGAGTAGGATTGTATCGGAATGAACAAGGGGGTTTTGCTTGCCTGGCACTTCTGAAGATAGCATTGAGTCTTCATCAGTGTCAACGATCACATCATCGGTATCACGTCTATCGAGAGGGGACAATTACCGGCAACATAGAAGGGAACACAATCAATGCAATGCACAATATGATGCATGATCATGACATGGCAAAATGAATGTGTTTTGAGCTAATGCAACTAGCAACAGATTAAATGAAGTTGGTTTGAATACAAGATTCAAATTTAAACTCCATATGTGATTATTCAAATGCCATTTAATTGATTTGTGCTAAACAGAAGCTATAAGTTGTTCTATCATGCATGAAAATGGTACAGATGGATTCCTTGAATTTTTCTGATAATTTTTCATATATAAATTATTTAATTTGGAGTTACGGTTGAATTTCTATGATTTTTAGAAGTTTTAGCTATTTTCTGGAATTTCCTGAATAATATTAAATCCAAAAATGATTATGGCGTCAGCACCACGTCACGGTGATGTCAGTAGGGTCAACTGGGCGCCCCAGGTCAAACCTGACGTGTGGGGGCCACACGTCAGTGACACAGGAGCTAATCCCGGTCAAACCCAGCGCTAACTGAGGTTTGACCAGGGGTGGGGCCCTGCTGTCAGTGTCACTAGGTGTTGACTAAGTGCGTCATTAGCCCGAATTAATCTGCCACGTCACCCTCGCCGGAGTTACGCCGGCGGCGACCAAAACGACGGCGGAGCGTTTCGGAAAAACGCTACGGGGCTCCATTTTGAGCGCAGTTTGTTGCTACGGCTTGCTGGCGTTCTTGCGCATCTACTGGTAGCAGCGACAGCAGTTGGGATGGCCTGAGTCGACGGCGATGAGCACTTCCGCGGCGGCCGGAGTTCGGGCACCCGCGGGTTTGGCGTTTTGGTGCGCGGGAGGGGGAGCTGGTTGGTGTGTTGGGCTCCTGGGGGCTTTATGAGCACGGTGGAGCACTCCGTCGTGGGCATGCGCGGCTATGGCCATGGCTGCGCCATGGCCGGCGGCGAGAAGCTCTCGGCCGCGACGGCATCGGTGTTAGAGGAAGAAATCGGGCCAGGGAAGAGGGGGAAACAGCACAGGAGCTCACAGCGGGTGCAGCGGTGGCCTCGGCGAGCTCGGGGAGGCACCGGAGCGAGCGAAGCATCGAGGGGGATCTCCGGCGGCCGAGGTCGGAAACGGCGGCACTGGCAAGGCTTCAGGGCGTCCGGCGTTGCGTAGCTCAGCGAGGAGGTCGAGGACGACGCGGCGGAGCTTATGGAACTGGCGGAGGGGCGAGGGAGGGCTGGTGGCTGCGGCTATAGCGAACGGCGGCGACGGCTGCGCTCGGGGATCACAGGGGAGAGAGGGAAAGAGAGAGCCAGAGGAGGGGGAGCGGTCCAGAGGGAGGGGATGAGGACGCGGAAGAGTGAGGAAGAGAGGCAGGGAGGTGCGTGGCATCTCCGGGCGTCGAGGAGGAAGCAGGAGGTGGCCGAGGCCTCTCGGGCGCGCGCCACGCCTCGCCTCTGTCCTTCTGGCGTGGGAGGAAGACGACAGGGGAGGGGGTGGAGATGGGCTGGGCCGGCTGGGCCGGTTGGTGGCGCCAGGTAGGCTGCGGGTAAGTGGCCCAGGTAGGTTTCCTCTCCCTTTCTATTTATTTCTGTTCTGTTTTGTTTTTCTTATTTAGTTGCCACTGAATTCAAATTCAAACAATTTGAAAACAGTGCCAAAACTCCCCTGGATATTTTAAGTCACTTAATGGACTTTTTCACAAATACAAAAAATATCTCAGGTCATTTGAAAATATATTCATCATATATTATGAATATAATTCCAAATTCAAATAGAATATGATTTAAATTCAATGCTCAAAATATTCCTCAAAAATGTTCATTATTTTTGGTTTGGTGTAAAACCCTGGCCAAAATATAACCAACATTAGTTAAGGCCATTTTGGAATCATTGAATGCATTTTCCAGGGTTCTTTTGCCCTGCTTTTATTTAGGGTTTTGAGGCTTCCAACAATCCTCAACTCATGTTTCAGAAATTTAAATATGATGCCTGGATGAAGATGCAACTATTTACAAACAATATTCTAGGGCTGTGACAGATTTACCGCTATCATTTTGGGGATACGCACTAGAGACAGCTACATTCACTTTAAATAGGGCTCCGTCTAAATCCGTTGAGACGACACCGTATGAATTATGGTTTGGGAAGAAACCTAACCTGTCATTTCTAAAAGTTTGGGGATGCGATGCTTATGTCAAGAAACTTCAACCTGAAAAGCTCGAACCCAAGTCGGAAAAATGCGACTTCATAGGATACCCTAAGGAAACCTTTGGGTATACCTTCTACCTTAGATCCGAAGGCAAGATCTTTGTTGCCAAGAACGGATTCTTTCTGGAAAAAGAGTTTCTCTCGAAAGGAGAAAGTGGGAGGAAAGTAGAACTCGATGAAGTACTACCTCTTGAACCGGAAAGTAGTGCAGCTCAGGAAAATGTTCCTGTGGTGCCTACACCGACTGGAGAGGAAATTAATGATGATGATCAAGGTACTTCGGATCAAGTTGCTACGGAACTTCGTAGGTCTACAAGGACACGTTCCACGCCAGAGTGGTATGGCAACCCTGTCCTGGAAATCATGTTGTTAGATGGTGAACCTTCAAACTATGAAGAAGCGATGGTGGGCCCAAATCCAAAAAATGGCTTGAAGCCATGCAATCCGAGATTGAATCCATGTATGAAAACAAAGTATGGACTTTGACAGACTTGCCCGATGATCGCCGAGCGATAGAAAACAAATGGATCTTTAAGAAGAAGACGGACGCAGATGGTAATGTTACCATCTATAAAGCTCGACTTGTCGCTAAGGGTTATTGGCAAGTTCAAGGGGTTGACTACGATGATACTTTCTCTCCCGTAGCGAAGCTGAAGTCTGTCCGAATCATGTTAGCAATTGCCGCATACTATGATTATGAGATATGGAAGATGGATGTCAAAACGGCATTCCTTAACGGCTATCTTAAGGAAGAACTATATATGATGCAGCCGGAAGGTTTTGTCAACCCTAAGAATGCTAACAAGGTATGCAAGCTCCAGCGATCCATTTATGGACTGGTGCAAGCATCTCGGAGTTGGAACATTCGCTTTGATGAGATGATCAAAGCGTTTGGGTTTATGCAGACTTATGGAGAAGCCTGCGTTTACAAGAAAGTGAGTGGGAGCACTGTAGCATTTCTCATATTATATGTAGATGACATACTTTTGATGGGAAATGATATAGAACTCTTGGACAACATTAAGGCCTACTTGAATAAGTGTTTTTCAATGAAGGACCTTGGACAAGCTGCTTACATATTAGGCATCAAGATCTAGAGGGATAGATCGATATGCCTCATAGGTCTTTCACAAAGCACATACCTTGATAAGATATTGAAGAAGTTCAATATGGATCAGTCCAAGAAAGGGTTCTTGCCTGTATTGCAAGGTGTGAGATTGAGCTCGGCTCAATGCCCGACCACGGCACAAGATAAAGACGAGATGAGTGCCATCCCCTATGCCTCAGCCATAGGATCTATTATGTATGCCATGCTGTGTACCAGACCTGATCTAAACCTTGCCGTAAGTTTGGTAGGAAGGTACCAAAGTAATCCCGGCAAGGAACACTGGACAGCGGTCAAGAATATTCTGAAGTACCTGAAAAGGACAAAGGACATGTTTCTCATTTATGGAGGTGACGAAGAGCTCGTCGTAGAGGGTTACGTCGATGCTAGCTTCAACACAGATCTAGATGACTCTAAGTCACAAACCGGATACGTGTATATGTTGAATCGTGGAGCAGTAAGCTGGTGCAGTTGCAAGCAGAGCGTCGTGGCGGGATCTACATGTGAAGCGGAGTACATGGCAGCCTCGGAGGCAGCGCATGATGCAATATGGATGAAGGAGTTCATCACCGACCTAGGAGTCATACCCAATGCGTCGGGGCCGATCACTCTCTTCTGTGACAACACTGGAGCTATTGCCCTTGCCAAGGAGCCCAGGTTTCACAAGAAGACCATGCACATCAAGCGTTGTTTCAACTCCATCCGTGAAAATGTTCAAGATGGAGACATAGAAATTTGCAAAGTACATACGGATCTGAATGTCGCAGATCCGTTGACTAAACCTCTTCCGCGAGCAAAACATGATCAACACCAGAACTCTATGGGTGTTCGATTCATCACAATGTAACTAGATTATTGACTCTGGTGCAAGTGGGAGACTGTTGGAAATATGCCCAAGAGGCAATAATAAAAGGATTATTATTATATTTCCTTGTTCATGATAATTGTCTTTTATTCATGCTATAATTGTGTTATCCGGAAATCGTAATACATGTGTGAATACATAGACCACAATATGTCCCTAGTGAGCCTCTAGTTGACTAGCCCGCTGATCAACAGATAGTCATGGTTTCCTGACTATGGACATTTTATGTCATTGATAACGGGATCACATCATTAGGAGAATGATGTGATGGACAAGACCCAATCCTAAGCATAGCACAATATTGTGTAGTTCGTTTTCTAGAGCTTTTCCAATGTCAAGTATCTTTTCCTTAGACCATGAGATCGTGTAACTCCCGTATACCGTAGGAGTGCTTTGGGTGCACAAAACGTCACAACGTAACTGGGTGACTATAAAGGTATACTACGGGTATCTCCGAAAGTGTCTGTTGAGTTGACACGGATCGAGACTGGGATTTGTCACTCCGTATGACGGAGAGGTATCTCTGGGCCCACTCGGTAATGCATCATCATAATGAGCTCAAAGTGACCAAGTGTCTGGTCACGGGATCATGCATTACGGTACGAGTAAAGTGACTTGCTGGTAACGAGATTGAACGAGGTATTGGGATACCGACGATCGAATCTTGGGCAAGTAACATACCGATTGACAAAGGGAATTGTATACGGGGTTGCTTGAATCCGCGACATCGTCGTTCATCCGATGAGATCATCGAGGAGCATGTAGGAGCCAACATGGGTATCCAGATCCCGCTGTTGGTTATTGACTGGAGAGCCGTCTCGGTCATGTCTACGTGTCTCCCAAACCCGTAGGGTCTACACACTTAAGGTTCGGTGACGCTAGGTCGTAGAGATATTAGTATGCAGCAAACCGAAAGTTGTTCGGAGTCTCAGATGAGATCCCGGACGTCACGAGGAGTTCCGAAATGGTCCGGAGGTAAAGAATTATATATGGGAAGTCGAGTTTCGGCCATCGGGAAAGTTTCGGGGGTCACCGGTATTGTACCGGGACCACCGGAAGGGTCCCGGGGGTCCACGGGGTGGGGCCACCCATCCCGGAGGTCCCCATGGGCTGAAGTGGGAGGGGAACCAGCCCATGGTGGGCTGGTGCGCCCCCCCCCCCCCTTGGCCCCCCCTGCGCCTAGGGTTGGGAACCCTAGGGGAGGGGGCGCCTCCACTTGCCTTGGGGGGCAAGGCACCCCCTTGGCCGCCGCCCCCCTAAAAGATCCCATCTCCTAGGGCCGGCACCCCCCTGGGGACCCTATATATAGAGGGGGGGAGGGAGGGCAGCCGCACCCCTTGCACTTGGCGCCTCCCTTTCCCATTGCTACACCTCTCCCTCCCGCAGACGCTTGGCGAAGCCCTGCCGGGATCCCTGCTGCATCAACCACCACGCCGTTGTGCTGCTGGATCTTCATCAACCTCTCCTTCCCCCTTGCTGGATCAAGAAGGAGGATGCGTCACGCTGACCGTACGTGTGTTGAATGCGGAGGTGCCGCCCGTTCGGCGCTAGGATCTCCGGTGATTTGGATCACGACAAGTACGACTCCCTCAACCCCGTTCCCTTGAACGCTTCGCTCGATCTACAAGGGTATGTAGATGCACTCCTCTCTCTCGTTGCTAGATGAACTCTTAGATTGATCTTGGTGAAACCGTAGAATTTTTTTATTTTCTGCAACGTTCCCCAACAATCCTTTATTTGATGGCCTATGGAGATGCTTCCTTCTGGCCTAGCGCGGTTACGGACATATTTCTTTAGGACTCCCATGAACCTCTCAAAGGGGTACATATTGTGTAGAAATACGGGGCCCATAATGACAATCTCGTCAACTAGATGAACTAGGACGTGCGTCATGATATTGAAGAAGGATGGTGGGAACACCAGCTCGAAACGGACAAGACATTGCACCACATCACTCCTTAGCCTTGGTATGATTTCTGGATCGATCACCTTCTGAGAGATTTCATTGAGGAATGTACATAGCTTCACAATGGCTAATCGGACGTTTTCCGGTAGAAGCCCCCTCAATGCAACCGGAAGCAGTTGCGTCATAATCACGTGGCAGTCATGAGACTTTAGGTTTTGGAACATTTTCTCTGCCATATTTATTATTCCCTTTATATTCGACGAGAAGCCAGTCGAGACCTTCATACTAAGCAGGCATTCAAAGAAGATTTCCTTCTCTTTTTTGGTAAGAGCGTAGATGGCAGGACCTTCATACTGCTTTGGAGGCATGCCATCTTTTTCGTGCAAACGTTGCAGGTCCTCCCGTGCCTCAGCTGTATCTTTTGTTTTCCCATACACGCCCAAGAAACCTAGCAGGTTCACGCAAAGGTTCTTCATCACGTGCATCAAGTTGATCGAAGAGCGGACCTCTAGGTCTTTCCAGTAGGGTAGGTCCCAAAATATAGATTTCTTCTTCCACATGGGTGCGTGTCCCCCAGCGTCACTCGGAACAGCTAGTCCGCCGGGACCCTTTACAAAGATTACGTGTAAATCATTGACCATAGCAAGTACGTGATCACCGGTACGCATGGCGGGCTTCTTCCGGTGATCTGCCCCGCCTTTGAAATGCTTGCCTTTCTTTCGACATTGATGGTTGGTCGGAAGAAATCGACGATGGCCCAGGTACACATTCTTCCTGCATTTGTCCAGGTATATACTTTCAATGTCAGCTAAACAGTGCGTGTATGCGTGGTATCCCTTGTTTTTCTATCCTGAAAGGTTACTGAGAGCAGGCCAATCGTTGATGGTTACAAACAGCAACGCATGCAGGTTAAATTCCTCCTGTATGTGCTCATCCCACGCACGAACACTGTTTCCATTCCACAACTGTAAAAGTTCTTCAACTAATGGCCTTAGGTACACATCAATATCGTTGCCGGGTTGCTTAGGGCCTTGGATGAGAACTGGCATTATAATGAACTTCCGCTTCATGAACATCTAAGGAGGAAGGTTATACATACATAGAGTCACAGGCCAGGTGATGTCATTGCTGCTCTGCTCCCCGAAAGGATTAATGCCATCCGTGCTTAAACCAAACCATACATTCCTTGGGTCACGTGCAAACTCAACCCAGTACACTCTCTCGATTTTTCTTCACTGCGTTCCATCAGCGGGTGCTCTCAACTTCCCGTCTTTCTTACGGTCCTCACTGTGCCATCGCATCAACTTGGCATGCTCTTTGTTTCTGAACAGTCGTTTCAACCGTGGTATTATAGGAGCATACCACATCACCTTCGTAGGAACCCTCTTCCTGCAGGGCTCGCCGTCAACATCACTAGGGTCATCTGTCTGATCTTATACCACAATGCACCGCATATCGGGCGTGCGTTCAAATCCTTGTACGCACAGCGGTAGAGGATGCAGTCATTAGGGCATGCATGTATCTTCTGCACCTCCAATCCTAGAGGGCATACGACCTTCTTTGCTGCGTACGTACTGTCGGGCAATTCGTTATTCTTTGGAAGCTTCTTCTTCAATATTTTTAGTAGCTTCTCAAATCCTTTGTCAGGCACAGCATTCTCTGCCTTCCACTGCAGTAATTCCAGTACGGTACCCAGCTTTGTGTTGCCATCTTCGCAATTGGGGTACAACCCTTTTTTTGATCGTCTAACATGCGATCGAACTTCAGCTTCTCCTTTTGACTTTCGCATTGCGTCTTTGCATCGACAATGACCCGGCGGAGATCATCATCATCGGGCACATCGTCTGGTTCCTCTTGATCTTCAGTAGCTTCCCCCGTTGCAGCAGCATCGGGCACATCGTCTGGTTCCTCTTGATCTTCAGCAGCTCCCCCCGTTGCAGCATCACCGTATTCAGGGGGCACATAGTTGTCATCGTCCTCTTCTTCTTTCCCGTCTTCCATCATAACCCCTATTTCTCCGTGCCTCGTTCAAACATTATAGTGTGGCATGATACCCTTGTAAAGGAGGTGGGTGTGAAGGATTTTCCGGTCAGAGTAAGATTGTATTCCCACATTTAGGGCATGGACAACACATAAAACCATTCTGCTTGTTTGCCTCAGCCACTTCAAGAAAATTACGCACGCCCTTAATGTACTCGGAGGTGTGTCTGTCACCATACATCCATTGCCGGTTCATCTGCGTGCATTATATATAATTATGTGTGTCAAAAGTAAGAAAATCAGACAAGTATCTATCTAGAGTAAGAAAATCAGACAAGTCTCTATCTAAAATAAGAAAATCAGAAAGAAGATAAGAACAAGAGGCTTACAACGGTGGTGCCGGCGACGGGATCGGCGCGGGCGATCTATGGCGGTGAAAACAGGGATGGGGCGTGACGGACCACTAAATCTAGACAAGTGGAGCTCCGAGGTCGAGCTTCGAGAGGAGAAAGCTTTACTAGTGTGGCTCGGGCATTTCATCGAACACCTCATGTACATAGGAGGTGAGCTAGAGCACCCAAATGCCCTCCCCTCGCCGGCCAGAAAAAACAGAGTGCTCTGCCGCGGCTGTGGGTATATATAGGCAACTTATTTGTCCCGGTTCGTGGCATGAACCGGGACTAAATCCACCCCTTCTATACCGGTTCATGGCACGAACCGGTACCAATGGTTATGGGCCAGGAGCATGGAATATTGGTCCCGGTTCGTGCCTAGAACCGGGACAAATGGATCCAGACGAATCGGGACCAATGCCCACGAGGCCCCGGCTGGCCCCCTGGGCTCATGAACCGGGTCTAGTGCCCCCCATTAGTCCCGGTTCGTGAAGAACCGAGACTAATGGGCTGGCCAGGCCCGAACTAAAGCCCTGTTTTCTAATAGTGCATTCTTTTGTCTAACGTTGTCAAAGTCCCAAGAGCGGCCATATCTCTTTTATGTTCCAGAAAAGTTCCTAACGAATACCTTCTGCCGGTCTTTTACGTCATGGATACTGTTTCTGGGGAGGTTGCTAAGCCAAGCCATAACCGAGTACGTCAGCATTGGTGGTAGATATCTTACGGCATGAGTTTCCTCGCCATTGGAAGTACCTACTGTGATCAAGTACTTTGCCAACCAAGTGTTTGGCCTGGTTTCACGGTTGTACCTTTCAATGTAGTGCATGCCAAACTTTTCGAGCAAAGTATGAGTGTGAATTCTCCCTATCATCATGACTACGATCACGTGATTGATGGTGAAGATTACCTTGAAGACGACATGCGACTCGCTCTTGACGACCGTGTTCTGTCCAGAGGCGTGTGATGGTGTTTGGAGCGTTAGAGAATAGAGCCTTCTAGAGACCGGTTGCGTTTGGGATTGTGGTTGGCCGTGCGATTGGTCCTTGAAGCTCTACTTGTGGGCCTTGCATTGCCGGCAAGCAGAGTCTAGAGGCTAGTCTATCGCGAGCGGATAACATAACGTCCCATTGGACGACAACAAGCTTCAAAAGTATGACGTCATCTTCAAGCACATTCCTCCAATATGCTCGTCGGAAAAAATTCAAGGAGGAGCCCAAATGGATCATCTACATGGTGAAGACTCAAGAGGAAGGAGTATACAATGGCTTTGAAACCTAGATCAGAGCTTTTAGATGACCTTTTTTGTATATGATTTGTTGTTGTGTGCCTCTTTGATTTTCTTTTTCTGTTTTACTTAGTTTTCTCTCCTTTTGGAGCTGTATAGCTTTTCTTTATTCTTTTGGACCTTATTGTTGTATTTATTTTTACAAAAATATCTGCTGTTTGCCGAAAAAAATGTATGACCCGGAAATGAGCCTTTCTGCTTCAGGATTATTATCTCCAATCTTCAAGTTGTCTGTGATGTTGGTACAAGCCGTAAGATTTGCCACGTGGGTATGGTAAACATCAATTCAAATTTTTCCCAAGGATGGCAATATCAGATTAGCACGGTCCGCTTCATACACGACCGCGATGGAGCCGCTGAAACGCCGACGAGAAAGTACATGCTCGCCCGAGGGTCCGACTCCCCCCCCTGGCGATTGAGTGGACGCTCCCTGCGGACCTCCCTATGTTACTAGCACGGTCTTTAAGATCTCTTATAATATCTCGGCTGGACATGGACATGGGCGACGATGGTGCTCGATTGCGTTGTTATGCTCTCGCTCCCTGGCTTCGAGGATTGCAACCTCCTGCTCGAGCTGGTCCTACTCAACCAACAAAGCTTTCTGACTGTTCTCGATAGCCACGTTAGTCGAATTGGTATCATTAACGGGTGTAGACCAATGTTTTAAATAGCCGGCTATAGCTCCGCTATAGCCTTTTCAGCAGTGTGCCGCTAAATGATCGCCTTCACAAATAGCGCGCTATAGCTCCGCTATAGCTGTTTTTGGGAGGCCCGCAGCTATTTTCCATAGCCCGCTATTTAAAACATTGGTGTAGACAAAAAAAATACTTGCGTGATGCAATGTCTTTAGGGTCCTCTGCAGAGGGTCAACCACTGTTCAAGATATCTTCCGATATTCCGATAAATCGGCCGATTTATCGCTTACCGTGGTTTGATCGATAAGATAAATCGGCCGATATGACGATAAATCGGCCAATATGCCGATAAACTTGCTGATTTACCCCTTATCATAGGTCGACCGAGAAGTTCCCGATAAGCGATATCCCCAACATTGGGGTCAACCATGAAAACTCATCGGGTCACAACTTGTAGCATCTTCCTCTTCCATCTTCCTCCTCCATCTCTAGTTAGAAAATGGGATCGGCTGGAACTCAACCGGCTGAGACATAGTTATGTCTCAGTCACCTGACGTCTTTTCTCATTTAAGCAAGATTTTTTTGGCCGCTCAGCAATCCGCTCGTTACCTTCGATCTGGGCTGTTTACTTTGGGAGCAACTAATTAACGGGCGCTCCTTCGGGAGCCTCGCAACGATCAGCGCCACTTGGCGCGCTCACAGCCATTCGCCACGTGTCGCGCTCTGGACGCTCCCTTCGGATTTTGTTTTTTTAATTTTTACGCATGCATTTTCGGATTTTAAAAGGTTTTTTTTGGGTTTTTTTGACGTTTTGATTTTTTACCGGTCTTCCCCTAACTTTTCGACCAAAAAAAGTTTGGAAAAAAAATTGCGCAAAAAAATGCATTTTTTTCGCGAGAGTCACGATTTTGTTTTCGCGTGAGGCACGCTTGTGCTTTCGCGAGAGGCACGGCCGTGCCTCTTGGAAACGGAAAAAAACGTGTTTTCTGTTTTTTTTCTTTCGCGAGAGGCACGGTTGTGCTTTCGCGAGAGGCACGGGCGTGCCTCTTTCGGAAAGGAAAAAAACACGTTTTCTGTTTTTTTTCTTTCGCGAGAGGCACAGTTTTGCTTCCGCCAGAGGCACGGTTGTGCTTTCGCGATAGGACGGGCGTGCCATTTTCGAAAAGGGAAAAAATGCGTTTTCTGTTTTTTTTCTTTCGCAAGAGGCACGGTTTTGCTTCCGCCAGAGGCACGGTTATGCTTTCGCGAGAGGCACAGGCATGCCTCTTTCAGAAAGAGAAAAAAACGCGTTTTCTGTTTTTTTTTTCCTTTCGCGAGAGGCACGATTTTGCTTCCGCCAGAGGCACGGTTGTGCTTTTGCGAGAGGCACGATCGTGCCTCTTTCAGAAAGGAAAAAAATGTGTTTTCTGTTTTTTTCTTTCATGGGAGGCACGGTTTTGTTTTCCGCGAGAGGCACGGTTGTGATTTTGTCAGAGGCACGGGCGTGCCTCTTTCGGAAAGGGAAAAAACCCGTGTTTCCGGTTCGGTTTTTTCGTCGGTTTATTTCGTCCGGTTTTTTCGTGAAAAAAAAGTTCGTCAAAACCTATCAACATGGGATCTAGTTTTGAAGATCTCGACGCGAGGAATCCAATGGAGAAAGCGGTTCGAAATTTGGACGCACGGTTTTGAAGATAAAACATTTTGAATAAACGAATCTACGAAAAAAGGGAAAACTCCCATGTTGCGACTAGTGGCGCCCATGCAGCGCGCCACTTGTCGCAACCGGGGAAAGTTGGAGTGATCTCCGCAAGGAGTACTCCTTAATGAGTGATTTCGGTTTATTTTTGGCTGGTCAATGTCCGTTGTCTTGTCTCGTGGGTTCTCTATATATGGGCGTCGTTGTAGTTTTTTTTTCTGACTAGGTCCAGCTTTATTTCCTTGACTCACACTCAGATGCAAAAAACAATATGGTGTTTTTCTGTGGGGAAATACTGGAGTAGTGTCGTGCGCGCGCGTGTGTATGTGTGTGGAGAGTACTTAGAGCACGCTTGCTAATTCATATTAAAATTGACAACAAGAAATTCAAAATTTCAAAATGAAATGTTCTAATTGTGCTCTTTTTTAATCACAATTTTTAGAAAAAATTTCATTAATCTATTCACTAAAAAGATGGGCTTTTTTAAAAGGATAGTTTTCAAAATGCTTGTGAAATTTAAAAATTCAAAAAAATTGGGAAAATATTGTGAGTTTGAAAAAATATTCACAAATTTAAGAAATGTTTATTGCAGTCACAATCGGCTGAAAAATAACTTACAGTTGCGGCCCCACCCCCTCAAAATATACCGTTGTGACCCCCTTGGAAAACATCCAGTCACGACCCCATTTTAATACTTGCAGTTGCAATCCTCTTGAAAGCATGCAGTGGCGACCCCATATAGAAACATGTAGTCGCAACCCTCGCATGAAAGCATGCATTAGTGACCCCTTGAAACACATGCAGTTGCGACACCATTTAAAACATAACGTTTGCAACCCATCTTGAAAACCCTGCATTTGTAACCCACCTTGAAAACATGCGATTGCGCCCTGCTCTTGAAAACATGCAAGTGCAACTCCAACTTAAAAACATTCAGCTACAAACCCCTCTCGTAGAGATGCAGTTGCGACCCGCCTAAAACACATGCAGTTTTGACCCGCCTTAAAAACATGCAGTTGCGACCCCTACTTAAAAACATTCAGTTGCGACCCCGAAGACATGCAGTTGTGCCCCGTCTAAAAAAACATGCAGTTTAGACCCACCTTGGAAACATGAAGTTGCGACCCCCTCTTGACAACACACAGTTGTGAACCGCCCAAAAACATGTAATTTCGATCCGCCTTGAAAACATGCAGTTGTAGTCGTTCTTGAAAACATGGAGTTGCGGCCCCTCTTGAAAACATTCAGTTCCGACCCACCTCCCACCTTGAAAACATGGAGTTGCGGCCCCTCTTGAAAACATTCAGTTCCGACCCACCTTAAAAACATGCAGTTCTGGCCCCTCTTGAAAACATGAAGTTTTGGCCCTTCTTGCAAACATGCAGTTGTGATTGTGCCTTGAAAACATGCTATTGCAGCCCCTCTTGAAAACATGCAATTACGACCATGCCGTGAAAACATGAGCCACCTTGAAAACATGCAGTTGCACCCCCTCCTGAAAACATGCAATTGCAACCCCGCCTTAGAGCATCTGCACTCGTTCGGCCCCCCGACGCATAGGCCGACGCTCTTTTGGGCGCTCACCCAGTGATTTTTAGGCCCTGGGGACGACCAAGGCCCCCGTCACGCCCCCAGGTGCCGCATATTCAAACTTGGCCCGTTCCTGCTTAAAAAAAGGCCACAATCCGGCGATCGGCGCAACAGTTCGGTGGTCATCACCGTGCCATAGTTCGGCGATCAAATGAAATGTTCGGCGCACAAAAAGAAATGACACACGGGGAATGCATCAAATGGCGGTGTCGGCGTCCGGCGTTTGAGAAGTCGGCGTCGGCGTGCGCGGGCTGGGCGGCGCGACTTCTGGGCTAGGAGGTGTCGGCGCGGCTTCTGTGCTGCTGGGCGTCGCAGAGGCATCATCACTCGGGCTTGGCTCCGGCGTCGGCGTCGGCGTGGGAGTTGCCCATGGCGTCGCCAGTATCTAGTTCAGGATGAGGCCGCGCTCCGCCGGGTACCACGCCTTGAGCTTCTCGTCTCCGCTCTGGAGCATGTTCTCGCCGCCCATCAAGAAAGACAGGCCGGTGTTCCTCTTCTTCGCGGCGACGTTGGTCCGGAGCAAGTCGAGTTTGACAGCGTTGTTCGTCATCAACGCTGACCACCGTGCCTCAGCTTTCTCCTCGCGCAGGGCGGCTCGGGTCTTGGCGTCAGCGAGTCAATGCTTGATGGACTCTTGAACACGTGCGGCAGCCGACTGGCGTGTTTCGCCTTCTTGGCACCCGTCGGCCGCGCCCGGTGTCGCTGCGTCCATCTTGTACGTCTCCTTGGCCTTGGCGATGGTGCGCCAGACATCCGCCCACTTCTTGCACTTGTCGATCCGCTTGAAGACGTGGAGGTACTTGAACTCTTGGTCGATGTTATCATCGCGAAACATGGCGAACCTGCACAGCAGCTGTGTCAAGGAACATCAGTCGGCGGGAGCGCACATGGGCGCGCACACGGCAAAAAGAAATAGGCAGAGGCCGGCGTGCTGTACCTGATCCTCGATGCTGGCGCCGTTCTTTGGGCGAGCCGCGATCTCCTCGACGATCCCATGGCATTTATTGCACACCTTTTGGATGAGCACCCAATGGTTCGCCATTGCCTTCGACCCATGCTGCATGTAGACGCCTTTGAAGTACGGGTCAACGAGCTTGCGCTCGTCAAACTCGGCCTTGATGCGGTCACGATACGTGTCGGTGCTCTGGTTCGTGCCGGTGATCGGGTCAAGGCAGACGACTTTCCATGCTTCGGCGAGGCACACGTCCTTCTTGGACGCCCACTTGATGCGCGGCTCAACGGTCCTGGCCGCCCGTTTCTTCTTCTTCTTACCTTTCCTCGTCAGAGCAGGCGCCAGCTCCTCCTCCTCCTCCTCCTCCTCCTCATTCGGGTCTTCCTCGTCGTAGTCGAGCTCGCTGTCCATATCGCCGTTAAGATCAATTATGTCATCTTGGGCAGTGAACCCGAGGGAGGCGGCGGCGGCAGCCAAGCCAGCTGCGATGATGTCTTCTATGTCAGTCTCCGTCGCGTCGGCGTCGCTGAGATGCGACGAGGAGGTTTGTGAGAAGAGCAGTGTGCCACGGCGGAGAGGTGGCGTCAGGGAGGCTGCACAGTCCGGCGGCGAGTAAGTGTATGGAGGGTACTGCACGTCGGCGAAGGCGGGCGAGGGTGTGCGCTTGGCCGGGCGACCATGAGGCAAGGTGATGTTCGGGTTGAATCCGCCGTGTACGTCGTCGTCGACATAGCCCGGGACGGCGTGCAGCCCCAGGGTTGTGGCTACGATGAGAAGCCGGCCGGAGATCTGACGCTTTGCTGGCTCCAGGTCACGTGCGGGCCGTGGCCAGCAGGTGGGTTCATCATCCCCGCGTGAGCCGCCTCGGTTTGTTCGGCTTAGCGCTCCGCCTGCTCCACCGCCGCCCCAGCCGCGAGCGCAGCCCTGTCCCTGGCCTTCTTGGCCCTGTTGCGCCTTCTAGTCGACGTTACTCACGCCCAGGGGTTTGGACGGCGGCGCCCTCTACTTCCTCTACTTCGGCTGGGCGCGGCGGCGGTTGTGGTATCCGTCGCGACGCGGGGAACACGTACTTCTTTGGTGGCATGGCGGACGACTTGGAAGGGAGAAGGAGGAGATTGGCGGGAGGAATGGAGAATGAGAGGGAAGCCGAGGGGGGAAGCGGGAGGAAACGGCGGTAAAAGGGCCTCCTCTCGCCAACAAAGTGACCCCACACCAATTTTCACTTATGTCGGCGCCCCAGGGCGACACCCGGGCGCTTGGGTTCAGCTCGGGGTCGCCGGCTGTTAGATCGGGCCAAACCGGCGCTAAATGAGATCCGGGGGGCGCGACTGGGCCGATTTTCGGCCGCTAGAGCTAAAAAATCTCCTTTGGGGGGCCTGTTGGGGGCGCGACTTGAGATGCTCTTAAAAACATGCAGTTGCCACCCTCCTTGAAGACATGCAGTTGCGCCCCTCCTTGAAAACATGTAGTTGCGGCCCCGCCTTAGAAACTTGCAGTTGCGACCCCACCTTAAAAACATGCAGTTGCGACCCCGCCTTCAAAACATGCAGTTGCGACCCACCTTGAAAACATGCAATTCCGGCCCCTCTTTGAAAACATGAAGTTGCGGCCCAGCCTTGGAAAACATGTTGTTTCTTCCCCTCTCGAAAACACACAGTTGTGACCCTGCCTTAAAAACATGCAGTTGCGCCCCTTCTTGAAAACATGCAGTTGCAACACCGGTCCGCCTTAAAACATGCAGTTGTGACCCACCTTAAAAACATGTAGTTGCGGCCCCCCTTGAAAACATGCAGTTGCGACCTTGCCTTCAAGACTTGCAATTGTGACCCCGCATTGAAAACATGCAGTTGTGCCCCCCTTAAAAACATGCAGTTGCGACCCCGCCTTAAAAAATATGCAGTTGCGGCCCTGCCTTAAAAACATGTAGTAATGACCCCCTTAAAAACATGTGGTTGCAACCCCACCTTACATACATGTAGTTGCGGCCCCTCCTTAAAACATGCAGTGGCAGTCAGATTATAACGTTGCTGTTGCATGTCTAGCGGTGGACATGCAAGTGGCCTAGACAACTCCCTCTCCCGACCACAATTGTGGCCCTTTTTTCAATCTCAACTTCATTGTTGTGTTGAGACCATTATTTTTTTTAAATATTATCAGAGGCATTTTTTGTAAAACTAAAAAACTAAGCAATCAATTTGTAATCTCAAGTAACAAATGAATATTAAGCTAAAACAAAAAAAATATACTAAAGTTGGAAAAAAGGGAAAATAGTGAAACAATGTTCCACTATATATAGTGAAATAAGGAAAAAATATAGAAAGCAAAAAAAGTAATTAATGACGAGAAAAAGGTTTAAAAATTCATTACAAAGAGCTTACCCCTCACCCACAAAAAAAGAAGAAAAAAGAAAAGAGCTATAGTGAACAAATGACAAAACATGCAAAAAGCTAGCAACGTCGCATCCTTTGATCCCCATCTTTCCTTTCTCGTGGCGTAAAACAGAAGAAGAAAGCCCACATAGAGCCCATGCAAAAAAGCAAAGGCCTGGGTAAAAGTCACACATCGTCTAGCCTGCGCTATTACTAGTTTTTTACCTCGCGCTACTACTACTAGGCTCCCGAGATGACGTACAAAAGACACCACGAATCTGAGCAACTATCGGAGGGATAGAAAAGTGACTGAGACCATAGTTAAAACTCAGCTAGCTGAGTTTCCGCAAAACCGTTAGA
Organism: Triticum aestivum; assembly: GCF_018294505.1. Lineage (NCBI taxonomy): Eukaryota > Viridiplantae > Streptophyta > Magnoliopsida > Poales > Poaceae > Triticum > Triticum aestivum. Next base: position 664,092,933 of record NC_057803.1, read on the forward strand.
AAATAGCGTGGAAAGAGTCGACGTTGGCTAATAGCTGTGGAATAGGTTCTTTTTTTGAAAAGGAGGGTTACCCCCGATGTTGACATCAGATTTTGGCACGGTTAAAACTTATTTAAAATGGCCTCAAATGAAGAAGTGATCTACATGAAAGAGTTTCGTATTGTTGATATGAACATCTTTAAAGTTTGGGTCATCGCCGTCTGATTTCATCTCGAACGCCGAAACTATGCTCAAAGTATTAAGATCTTATATTCAGAGTACAGTTTGGCCGATTAGGCCCCCAAGACGACTTCAAATGGAAAAATGATTTACATCGATTGTCTTTGTCCCATCGAAATGATCGATTTTGATAGAAATCTCGTTCCAATCCAAGTTTGTATGCTAAATTTAGAGCCATCAAAATGCAGCCCTGTCAGGAGGCAAAAAATGGCGCGCCCCACCAGACACCCTGTGTAATGGGTAGTGCGAATAATAGCCTTTTTTGCGCGAGCAATTTGTCCCTTAAGATGATCTCTGATAAAAAAAGTTTAACATGCAAGTTGTTCGTCTCATTGAAACGGTCAAGATTGCTTTTGTACTTGTTTCCATCCGAGGTCGTTTACCACCAAAGAAAGACCCGCAAGTTGCAGCCTGTTTACAAAGCATATCGGTCAATATATTGTACCATTTAAAGAGACCGATAGTGACTTATTACTGCAACCAAAGCTTTTTCCATTGCTTTATTTAAAGTTCGTATCTAATTGGGTATCTTTGCTTGCTTCATACTTGGCTTACGCATGGGCTCAATTGAGACATGTATATTCTAACTACTTTGATTTCAGAAATTTAAAGCCAATGTTATAATCTGTTGGGAAAACCGATGATAGTATAATTTCCTTTTCAAAGTCATCAGAGATAGAGTGCAAAACACAATGCATAGCCGAATAGGGTAATGCAAAATCTAAACTATTCGTTAGCTTAACTCCAAAGCCGTTCTCACTGCAAGATTTGCTAGAGAATAAAAAGTTACCTTCAATTCAAGCATGTGTGATCAAATATTTAATTTGTTGCTGAAAAATAATTACATTGGAGTTCTTGATCACCATGTGAAGCCATCAATCCAAGGACAAATGTATTCCAAGTTGCATGATTCGTCCAAGCATAATTTTAAGGATAGCATCCTGTTTTGTCAAATAGTTAAATCGGCCATTAATAAAGGACGATTAAAATTTGTTGAAACATCAAGGGATGACCAGTCTATTCAGATTGGTCCTAATGGAAAAAAGTTTTTGAATCGACTGCTTCAGGATGATTCCTTTAAAGATGAGAAGGTAAAAACTGCAGGTGATGGGATCAAATTTGAAAGTAAAGAAGTTGTTCAAGAGCACAATGAAAATATTCTTAAAGGCATGAGTTCTATCAAAGACACAATGAAGATGCCAAGGACTGGGGGGCAACAAATCAATCGAAAGATCGATGCAAGCAAAACCAAAGCAGATAAAGGCCGCAATAAGCACAAGCACAAGAAATCCAAGGTCACTTTTGCACAGTTATTAGATAAATATCAAAAGAAAAGTGAAGAGAATGGTGCTTATCGGTCGAGTAATGCAAAAGCATCAAGATCACCCCCTAGGCGCAAATCCAAGGATCGGTATTGGCAAGAAGAGAATTTTAATGCAACGTGTTTATATCCTTATTTTTTATCACCAATGTCAATGCCGTGGATGCCTCCCTATGCTCATGTAGATCGATATTCATCATGGGAAAGGTATGATACAATGACACATTCTCCATCATATTTTAGACCATCTCACCATTATTAGGCAACTCCAAGAAGATCAACATTCAGGGAACAATCATATGTTCAACACCGTTTCAATAAGAAAGAATCGGTCCGGAGCTCAAGAAAGAAGAAAGAGGTGATCAAACAAGTATATCGAGTTAATAAAGATGGTCGCAAGAGTGCCAATTCAGATTTGATCTTAAAGGATAAAGAGCCAATTAAAGTGTTAACATTGGCTACTAAAGGCAATGAGATGAAGCAATCAATTGTCGAGAATCAAAGTGCCAAATCTGAAGAAAAGAAGTTGAAAGTGCACAAGGTAAACAACAATTGTCATTGCTTCAAAAAAAAATCACAGTCGGGGTGCATACTCGGCTTATCATATTGGCAAAAAAAGGAATTACAAAAGCTTAGTGCACGAGAGCTGAAAAAGAAGAACATGGTATGGTTTCCCAAGAGGAGCAGTCAAAATAAAAATGAAGTGCAACCTTATATTGCAAGAAGGGTTACAAAAGTGAAAGAAGAGAAGGATGGAAGCAAAAAACAATTAAGTCAAAGGTGTGCATCATCCCATCAAAATCTTCGGTTAGCATATCATCCATATTCATCAAACATGCCATTGATGTCTTTGCCATGGAATTCATCCCCAGGTATGAATGGTTACCTTCCATGGGCTTATTTTGATCCATGAATGTAGTATACTTTCTTATATCATGAAGAGTATTACTAAATCACTATATATTTGATTAGTTATAAGTTGTTGTTGATCCAGAGGGCCGAAATACTTGATTTGTTATTTCATTTGTTTATTTCGGCTATACATGCTTTGATGGATGAAGTTTACATTGACCTTATGTTAACGGCCGATATTTACCTATCGCCCTAAGAGTAGGTCAAAGTATGGTCGGTGTAGTATTCTAACATCGTCCTTAGTTCGATTGGAGAGCGAGACAAGTACTATGGAGATTATGTTTTGATAGTTGAATTCATAACAATGGCCATGGTGTTGGTGTTGTTTATATATCTCCATATAGTGCTGTTATGTGAAGCCTCATGCCCCTTAAAATATTTTTTGCCCAACAATCAAAGCCGAATGTGCAATGTTATTCGGTTTGGAACTTTCTCCATATGTGCTAAACATATTGAGGCTTTCGGTGATTCATTACGAGTAGTGCAAAAAATGTCCAAAGGGTTATCATTGTTTTGACGAATCACTTATAGTTTATCTTGGGGTATGTCTAGATGCAAAATTTACCTTGGGTTGCTTTAAAATTGATCATATATCTAGGCATGAAAATTGGAGAGGGTTGGCATAGCAAAAATACGGCAACCATGTTGGTCATGGTGTATTGCACATCTATCAATAGCCGATGCTTATTCTTGCCAACATAGGTAAGGCCGAATTGGAGCTCACCACCTCAGCCACTAATGAAACTTTTATGCTGACAAAGTAAGGATTCGAGAAAGTTCATTGTTGATTATCTGCAAGATCTTAGCAGAAGGGTCGACAATATGGTTGATGGATGGTTTCGACATGCATACCTACGAATCTTTATAGTCGGATTAATGAAGTTGAGATAGTTTCACCCAAGGTTGCATCAAAATATTGACACAAGCAATGGCCCATATAAACTTATCATCCTAAGAATATGCAAAATGGCCGATGGAGTGTTGACATCATCCTTAGAGAAAGCTATGTGCAAGATATTTTTTGGCACACAAGCTTTGCCGAAAAACAGGGGGCATGTGTTGACACAAGATTTTGGCACGGTCAAGAACTTATTTAAGATGGCATCAAATGAAGAAGTGATCTACATGAAAGAGTTCCTAATTCTTGATATGAACATCTTTGAAGTTTGGGTCATCGGCGTCCGTTTTCATCTCGAGGGCCGAAACTATGCTCCAAGTACTAAGATCTTATATTTAGAGGACAGTTTAGCCGATTAGGCCCCCAATACGACCTGAAATGGAAAAATAATCTACATGGTTTGTCCTCGCCTCGTCGAAATGATCCATTTTGATATAAAATCGTTCCAATCCGTGTTCGTATGCAAAAGTTAGAGCCATCGAAATGCAGCCCTGTCAGAAGGCAAAAAATGGCGCGCCCCACCAGACACCCTGTGTGATGGGTAGCGCGAATAATAGCCTGTTTTGCGCGAGCGATTTGACAAGCAATATAATCTTTGATAAAAATATGTTCAACATGAAAGTTGTTCGACTCATCGAAACAGTCAAGATTGCTTTTGGACTCATTTCCATCCAAGGTCGTTTACCACCACAAAAAATACCCGCAAGGTGCAGCCAGTTTAAACTGAACAGTTTTGAAAAGTTCGGACAAAACCAATCCGAATTTGACTAGGGTTTTGGACGTGAGGCCAAGCCTTTTCCTTGCACGGGAAGTATAGTCACCTCTTATATTCAGGGGTGACGGCCGATTGAACAATACACAATTGAACAAACACATCTACCACTTTTTACCCTTTACCTTTGTATCCCTCCCTTGTTCTTCTTCTTTCTCGTTCTTCACTTGTTCTTCTTCATTGCAGGGCGGCGAACCTCGAGGCCCTAGGGCGATCTAGTCGACCTAGGGCAGCCCACAGGCTCCACGCGCCTTGACGGGGTCCCTCCCGGGCATGTGGGGTTTCGGATCTACAAAAGCGCCCGCCGGATTGTCCTGCGTACCGGCTTCCGGCGGGTCTCCTTCGACGTGAGCTGTGGTGCATCACCACCGGCGTCGAGGGTACACGGCGACATGTTCGTGTGCAAACACCCGGTCTCTGCATCGAATGATGCACACAACCATCTTTATTGTATTATTTAACAACGCCTTACAATGTAAACATAGATCGATCCAAAGACACCTTCCATACGAGACCTGTCATCCAATCTACAAGATTGATGATGTCACTACTAGGAAAAGGCCTATTAATGGTGCACCGGTTTTGCCTACTAATGGCGCACCACGCCATTAGAATTTTTTACTAATGGCGCACCACTGGTGCGCCATTAGTATCTGGTATACTAATGGCGCACCCGGCAGTGCGCCATTAGTATGTAACTCCATGCGCCATTAGTATGCCTCCCGGGGGGGCATATGTAACCATGTGCTTTGTCACACTAATGACGCACTCTGCCTTGATGCGCCATTAGTATTCTTTGGCATACTAATGGCGCACTCTGCCTTGATGCGCCATTAGTATGAATATTATTTTTTTTGCTTTTCTGATTTTTGCACAGGTTACAAAATATATTATTGGACAGAATATAGACAGCAGCACACAGCAACATCAGATTCATCGAATACAATAGAAGATTAGTCTCCGAATACAATTCATCATATTAGTCTCCGAATTCAAAAGACCGAACAAAGATAAAACATTACAAGTCTCAAGACCGCGAGTATCGAGTTTGTCTTCACATTACAAGTCGATATCGATCATCTAAACTACCATCACATAAAAGAGAACTGCGGTCATCACGATGAGCAACATCGCGATCAAACTGGTCTTCATCCGGTTCCTCCAACGCTCCCTCCTCTCTCCCGCTAGATAGCGGGCGTATATAGATTCGGCCTCCGCCCTAGTGGTGTACCCTTTGTAACTGTTACCGCTGAAATGGTGAACCTGTCTCCGACACTCCTCCCAGTCGTCATAGACTCCGGGAACCTTACCCTTGTACACGACATATGACGACATCTCTATGCACAAGCCAAACAACAGACAACAGACAATACATAAGCAATATGTAAGTATGCAACAAAAGGATCGGAAGAGAAAAGCAAGACATTAATAGCACGATTCATGATCCTACTAATAAATAGCATCGATTACATCTAAGTTGAATGACTGTCAAACCAAAGAGACATACAAATTCATTAAAGTTTAATTACAACAAGAGCCAATCAATGTTTCAGAACTACACATCACTTCTTTCGACTCGACTCATCGGACAAGAGCGTGGATGAAGCCGTCGTCTGTCGTGATGGTCATGAAATCGCGGTCGTTGTCACCCTGTATTTGTAGCGTTCCATCTATCTCATTGTTGGACGGTTGATATCTGAGGTAGAACTGCCCCGAGGTATGAAGGACATCTTGATGGATGATGTCCGCAAACTCCGACTGGATGCGAAAGAATTCTTGTCTGAGGTCCGCGTCCTGGGTTGCCCACAACTTCGCGGCCCAATCTTTGAGACTATCTGGTAGCAGAAGTTGATGATGGTCCCTTACGATCGGCCGCATGTGATGGAGGGCGTAGTAGGCATCCTTCTGACCGCCAGGCGGCTGCTTGACGCAGCAGAAATTCGTATTGTGTGAGAAGGTGTGCTTGCCGTACTTACGAACTGCCCTAGTGAAGGTGCCTCCAGATTTGGCGTAGCCGGGGAGAACATCATCAAGAACTTTCTTGACATTTGTGTAGTCTATCTTGGAGTTACGGTTCGGGTCAAAATACGTGGCCATGGAAAATTTCGGGCTTAAGAGGATGATTTTGCAATGTGTGTCACTACACAGAACACGGAATGTTAGAAAAAAAAGAACGATCGAAATCTAAGAAATCATATGTTACGGGGCGGTTAAGGGATGACTTACTCGGGAAAGTAAGCCACAAGGAAGTTATCCTTATCTGGGTTTGCCAGAATGACGCCTTCGAGATGTGAACTAGCAACTTGGCGGTCCCCAGCGCTGCTCAAGTGCTTGGCACGCATGTAGAAGGGGTCGACTATCACGATGTCCTGGGTCTTGTCTCTAATGATCCGCATCTCCATACTCAGCAAAAACAGCCGAACGAAGGTGTAGTGCAGCGGATGAAGGTTAAACATAGCAAAGATGTCATCAAACCGCAGGACGATCGTACCCCCGATGTCGCCATCCACAAAGCCCTTGCCCTCTGGCACCTTGGCCACGAAAACCGGGTATGCCACATCATTCTCTCTGAGACGCCGCTTCTCCAAAGAAAGAACACTGTCGTGCAGACTCCGCATAGCACCGGTTGCAGCATTCAGCATATTTGGCGGTAGCATCGCCCTACCTGCCACATGCACCCTCCTCGAGATATCCTTAGGTGAAGGTGGCCCATCCTGAGCACGGATCGAACTCGGTGCAGGCTGGCTCGCACCGGCGCCCTAGTTAGTCTTTCGCTTCCGTCCCTTCTTCTTGATCTCCTGTAATGGGACCGAGTTCTGCTCACAGACCGCCTTCTTGAGCGTGTTGGGGCTGATAATATTTCGCACCTCAGCTATCTGAGGCTCGGTGAAGGCGGGAGCTGGAGGCGTGTCCTGAGAACTGAACGCTAGACGACGCCTGTTGCAATTGGATTTCTCCGTCGTACCAGCTAGATTGCGGTCGTCTTGGTTGGGTTCTTGAGAAAGAGGCCCGCAGAACTCGTCAGTGTACCCATGTTCGGCAAAGTACTTATCAACTTTGGTAAATGTACCGTCGCCGTTGTCGTCGCCATCCGGATCCTGTGTCATAGGGCTGTCCGGATCCTGTGCCATAGGGATGTCCAGCAGGTCCGGTAGCGTTGCGGCGTTCTTGCCATGGCTTGGCGCCGGCACGACTGTCGGTCTTGTCTGTGGGGTGGTGTCCCCCGCCCCCAAACGAATCTGGCTCTTTGGCCAAAGCAGGGGCCAGTTTACGCAGGCGCTGAGGGTCATCTGATCTTCTTCGTCGGCCCCAGCGGGTCGAATCGGAGGTAACAGCTCGTTGCAGCCTGGCAGCACCTGAACCACTTCAACCCTATACACTGTGGGTGGCATCGGATTACCGTGGAACATGGGGTTGCCCGGTTGAATGATTCTGCCCTTGGCGACATCGACCAACTCGGCGCCCATGAAGTGCAGAAGAGTGCAAGGAACGTCGGCGGTGCCCTGCGAAAACATGTATAGGGCGTCAGGGATGCCCAGTCAAAGGCAAGGAGATGAAGTCATTGGCCGAGAGGCTTAGTTACCGTGATGCCGTCGAGCTCGGCTAATGTCGAGGCACCGCCAACGGCGGGCATGCAACTGACGGAGGGGGCGCTTGCTGGCGAGGTGCCAGCCGGCGTACACCCGGGTGCATTAAGCTCCAATGCCCGTGCTGGCGCCGGAGACACGAATACCGCCTCCGCCGGAGACACCAATGGCGCCGCCGCCGGAGACACCAATGGCGCTGCCTTCGTGCTGTGCGAGTTGCTGGCCGTGAAGCTGGGAACCGGGGGAGGCCCCTGTTGGCCGCCCGCAATCCATGTCGTCAGCCCATGAATCAACGTAGGCACCATGGCGTTGAGCTTCGTTCCCAGTTGTTGTTCCACTTGCTCTTGGACAAGCTTCGGAATCCGCGCCACTTGTGCCTTGAGTTCTTCAACCTCACGCGTCTGGCTTTCTGAGCTGGTCCTTTTCTCCTTCCGCACACCAGCGGTATAGTATGACCCCCATTTTGTGGACAAGCGTTTGCCGACCACACGACCAGCTGAGGTCGGCTTAGTGAGCTTATCCTTGTTTTTCATTACGTTCAATGCCCTATTTAAAGGGGTGTCGAAAGGGGAGCTCTGATACGACCCCGCGCTACTGCTTTCAGTGTCCTGCGAAAGGAACGTGAACCATTTAGAAATATTGGGGATTAATTAGAGTGCAACCATATGGAGCTAATTACACGGGGGTGTATTCCTTACCAGAACAAGCTCAAGCGCCCTGGTGTTCGGATCCGTGGTAAGCTCCTTTGTTATCGGGTCCTCCTTGTACCAGGCCCTGACATAGTTCCTGGTCTGCTTGTTACCGCTGTATTTCTCGAAGCGGGGCGGTAGGCCTTGCTCGGCAGGCTCCGCGTCCTCCTTGTCCCATATAGGCTCCGCCACTCTGTAACCGCCGGGACCGAGTTTGTGTTCCCCTAAGTTCAACTCCCGCATTTCTTTCCCCCACTGACTTGATTCGGAGGTTGCACTGCTCTCGCACTTTATCTTGAACTCCTTGTAGTCATCTTCGCTCATCATAGGATATTTCGCCTTGATCTTCTCATAACTATCACCTTTATCAATCATTCTCTTCACCGCGCTTCTCCAAGTAGACAGGGTCGTGCTCATCCTTGTGAGGGCGGCACTGTTCACTTTATTCCCTGAGAGGCGTGTGTTTTCAAATTCGGCGGGGAACTTGTATCATTCATGCAGCTTCGTGAAGAGGAGGTTGCGCAAATTCCCTCGGTCCTTATGCCTAAGGTTCTCGGTGTTGATCGAGATGGTGCTCCGGAGAATGCACCCGAGCTGAAGCAAGTACCCCTTGACTATATGTTTGGGCTCCGTTGGACTCCCGTCGGAGTCCACTTGAGTGAATTTCTCCTTGAGGGTGCGGAGCGCATTCGGGCGCCGGTCCATCCTTTGCTTCTTCAGTTGGCTGCCATCTGTGTGTGCGCCGCCATCATCAGTGGTGGCATCCTCGGCGGCACCATCAGTGGTGTCATCCCCGACGACACTAGGGGTTGTGTAATCAGGATCGGTGTCTTCCGCGGCGTCCTCATAGTGGTGAGGTTGTTCCTCCATCTCCTGGGACAGCTCCCAGAATTGCTTGCCGCCCGAACCACCGGCCTCATCGTTGTGGGCATGTTTCGCTCTAAATAGGAAAAAACTTTGGTCAAAAAGTTGGTTATTGTCAAGGAACAAGATCATGGTCTCATCATTTAGGGTTTGTCGACACCGAGGCACCCTAAAAGCCTAAGCTTTCATCAGTTAGGGTTTGTCGACGCCGAGGCACCCTAAAAGCCTAAGCGTACATCATTTAGGTTCTCATCGACACCGAGGCATCCGGGGAAGCCAATTTAAGTTTTCATCATTTAGGGTTTATCGATGCCGAGGCACCCTAGGTTGGGCCTAATCACTTGGCACTAATCACTTGGCTCTATTGCCACCTATGGTTTAATACAGCAAGAATAAAGGGGCAGTTGATCCTACTTAATTAAGTACTAAGATACCCCGGCCCATGCATTAGTACAAGTACCTCATATGTCCGATTTTTAGCAAAATCATGCTAAAATTCACGGAAAATTTCAGCATGACCTTTGCTGAAAATAGGACATATGGAGTACCCAAATTTGTCGGAACGGAAGTTAATCGACATTCCGGCAAACTCAAGGGCCTCTCGGGGTACCTGTAAAATCATCACGACACGAAGGGCCTCTCAAGGGCCTCAAGCAGCAGCGGCGTCTCCCAAGACCCCATTTTTTTGCTAAATTTTTTTGAGCAACAATCAGAGCAGAAAATTCAAAATCACTTGAAACCTGATCACTCGGACCACACCACATGCCACAGCATACATAGTACATAGAGTTGACAATTCAGTTGCAATCATGTAGTAATGGATTGTTCTACCTAGCAGGTTGTTGGAAATTCAGTTGCTTTTTTTCATTAGGGCTGGCAACCAGACATGGTCAAATTTCAATTAAGATTATCTATTGGTTCAAGACTGGCAACAAGACTTGTTCTACAAAATCAATTATCTATTGAGTAGTTCTTGTGCTCATCCAGTAGCAACATCTTTCATACATGATCAGTAGTCATGTACCAAATTTTTATTTAAACTAAATTTGCAAATCACCAAGAGCTCTACTTGTTTCAGACTAGATTTACACTAAATACACTAGAGTATTTGACCAGTAGTTAGTTACATTTACACTAGACTGAAGAAATTGTTGCATCACTAGACTGAAGAAATTGTGTTGTTAGTTAGGGACTAAAGAAAATGTGTTGCAGATTTTGATTTGCTTGCTGATCTTCGGTTAACTCCATAGAAGAGTTTTGTACTGATTCAGTTAACTGACAGCAAGTAACAGCATGTTCTAACAGCAACAGTTTCAGAGTACTACTCCAAAATCCTCCTAGTTGTAGCTCACCTAAATGGTTGAATTCAAAGAACTACAGTGGCCTTCAGTGATTGAGAGCTTAAAATTTCCAACAATCTGAACAAACAAAGTAAAAAAGGATCAGTATCTCATTTCAGCTCATTTATTCTAAATAAGCATAGGCTTTGTTTGTTGGAAACTAGCGTGTGAAACTGAAATTTAATAGTAAACTGAATTACTGTCATTTAACAGTAAACTGAATTGGGGGCGAGGGGGAAGATGGAATCGGGGGCTCTGTACCTGCGGCGGCTGCGGCTGGAGGACGGCGCCGTCGATGAACTCGAGGGCGGGGGCACCGGATGCTCCTCTCGTTGATGGGGGAGGGGAGAGGCTAGAGGCAAACCCTATCCGCCAAGAGCACGAGTGCTGCAGCTAGGTGGAGTAACCTCTGTCGGAGACGACGGAGCAGGTGGCCCACGTCGTGGTTGGTGAGGAGCAGGTGGCCGGCGTCGTGGTTGGTGAGGAGAGCGCGAGGAAGAGCGCCCCGTCCGAGGAGGTGGTTGGTGCCTTGGCGGCCGGCGGCGGCGGAGGCCTGAGGATGTGGAAGAAGGCGTAAACGGCGAGGAGGAGTCCGGCGAGGGTCGGGGCGGCGGGGGTGGGGGCACGGGGGCGGCGGGGGTGGAGTCGGGGCGGCGACATCATGGGTCGGGGCAGTGTGCGGGTGGATCTGGTGGCGAGGGAGAGAGGGTCAAAGGGGATCTGGCGAGAGAGAGGGAGGATAGCTAGGGGGAGGGTTCTAATGGCGCACCGTCCAGTCGTGCGCCATAAGTATGACTACTCTAATGGCGCACCTCCCCTCGGTGCGCCATTAGAATTTTGTTTTAATCTAGCCCACTAACCATATCTACAACCTAACCGTATCTACAACAGAACCCACGCACTAGCCCGACTGGTTAGCACGCAGCACACACACCAGGAGGTCCTGGGTTTGATTCCCAGGCTCCCCAATATTTTTTATGCATTTTAAATGCTGTTTTTTATATTTATTTGTGTTTAATATGTTCAAACTTGTTTAAATCATAACAGTAATATTTTTTTATAAAAACAGTAATAATTTTTTTAAAAATATGTTCAAATTTCTTACTTGAAAATATCATCGGCGGCGGCGGTGGAGCGGGGGAGGGTGCGGGGATCGAGATCGAGATGGAGGGGGATCGAGATCAAGTGTCCTCATGAATTCAAAAAGTACCCATGAAATTTAAAAATATTCATGATATCAAAAAGTGCCCATGAAATACAATCGAGAAATGAAGACTACGATTTAAATACAATCGATCTTAGCTAGCTATCTGTTCACAATCTTCTTGCCCTTCTTTTTCGCAAATGGAGTTCTTCTGTGGAACGGACGTCCTTTAGGTAGGGTGGTCCTGCTTCTTCTTGTGGTGTGTGCTGCTACTTCGTCGTCGTCGTCATGTTCGATCTTCGGGTCTCCGTACTTGTCGAAGTCTTGCTCATTGGCTACTCCATCCATTCCGATGATCTTCCTTTTGCCTGTCCTCACGACAACACGACTGGGCTTTGGCGGGTCGGTAATGAAGAAGCATTGGTCCACTTGGGAAGCCAGTACCCATGGCTCATTTTTCACGGTGACGTTTGCGCCCGCGGTCTTGGATTTGGCTTCGGGTATAACCATGGTGGTGAAATATCGGCCTTCTTTTAGGATGCTCTTGGCCCATCTGACACGGAACATCGGCACCTTCTCTCCAGCGTAGCTCAGCTCCCAGATCTCCTTGATCCTTCCTTAGTATCCGTCCTTGTCCTTACCGGTGTAGGATTCCATCGTTACCCCGGAGTTCTGATAACCATCGCTCTTCATGTCCTTATCCTCGGTGTAGAATGTGTAGCCGTTGATATCGTACGCCTCATAGGTCATCAGGTTGTGCTCGGCGCCCTGTGACAAGGCGAATATGAGTTGTTCTTCCGCGGAAGAATCTTCATGTAAAGGGTACGACAGAAGCTTCTGCTTGAACCAATGCGTGAAACATGAGTTGTGCTCTTTGAGTATATCTCCGTCCGTCCACTGTTGGCCTCGGTCATTGTACGTCTTCTCAGTAAAGGTTTTGTGCTCTACCACCCAAGGATTGACCACGTCTATGTGTTGTAGCGCGACTAGGTTTGCTCTTTCAAAGTCGGCGAGTAGACCCTCGAAGTCGACATGCATTTCGCGGCGACCCTCATGGTGACCCCATCCAGCGAGCCTGCCTAGGTGCCTGTTAACGGGCAGATCAACGGGGTTCTCGATGCCTAGATAATTCGTGCAGTAGGAGATGCACTCTTCGGTCAGAAAGCCCCTGGCTATACTTCCCTCCGGACATGACATGTTGCGAATGTATCCTTTGATGACACCATTCATCCTTTCAAACGGCATCATGCTGTGCAGGAATGTCGGCCCGAGTTGGGTGATACCCTACATGATATGGCCCAACAGATGCACCATAACATCGAAGAATGCGGGCGGGAAGTACATCTCAAGCTCGCATAGTATCACCACGATCTCTTCCTGTAGCCCTCTGAGTTGCCTCACGCCAATCGACTTCCGAGAGATGACGTCGAAAAAGTTGCATAGGCCAAATAGCGTTTCACGGACTTGCGCGTCCATGATCCCATGGATTGCAACTGGAAGTATCTGCGACATCAGCACGTGATAGTCGTGAGACTTCATCCCGCTGAACTTCTGCTTTGCTGGGTCTAGGTATCTGCTTATCTTCCCCGCGTAACCGTAAGGAAGTTTTACTCCTAGGAGGCAGGTGAAAAACTGCTCGATCTCCTCCTGACTTAGAGTGAAGCACGTGGGAGGGTAGTCATTTCCGGTCTTCTTGGCCTTTTTGCCTTAGCGACGACTTTCTGTGTCCTGCTTCGCCTCATCATCATCATCATCATCATCATCATTAGCGTGAAGGTCCTGCCTGATGCCACTTGATTTCAAGTTTGCCCTTGCTTTCGGCCCATATTTGGTCCTCTCTGGCATGTTGAGCAGGGTACCAAGCAGACTCTCACACAAGTTCTTCGTGATATGCATGACAACAAGGCTGTGAGGCACACGGTGGATCTTCCAGTACGGTAAGTCCCAGAAAACAGACCTCGTTTTCCATACCTTCAGCAGCGGCTCTGGCGCCTTTCGCTTTTTTCCCGGCTCTGGCGCCTTTTGCTTCTTTCCCGGCAGTGGGCAATCTTTCCAATTTTTCAACAGCTCGTCTATTTCCTCGCCGCTCCTCATACACGGGTCCTTGCGTTTCCTCCAAGGGTCATCGTCGCGAAGCCACCTTCGATGTCCCATGAACACGGTTTTCGAAGACCCGGGATCTCTATCTAGCTGGCGATACGTTGTGTCATCCATGCACCTTACGCATCCAGAAAATCCGTGGACTACCTACCCCGCGAGATATCCGTAACCGAGATAGTCGTGCACCGTTGTGAGCAGTGCAGCTCTCATAGGGAAATATTCTTTCTCTGCGGCGTCCCACGTATTGGCTGGCGTTTTCCACAGCGTGTCTAGCTCCTCCTTCAGCAGCCCCAGATACAGATTGATGTCGTTCCCTGCTTGTTTCGGCCCTTCAATTAGCATACTCATGTGAATGTACTTCCTCTTCATGCACAACCAGGGGGGAAGGTTGTACATCCACACAAACACAGGCCAGGTGCTATGTGTGCTTCTCTGGCTGCCAAACGGATTGACTCCATCGGTGCTCGCGCCCAGCACGATGTTCCTTGGATCCTTCCCAAATTCTGGGCATTCGAAGTTCAACGCTTGCCACTGGCTCGCATCCTTAGGGTGACTCAGCATCTTGTCTTTTTTATTTATCTCTGGATCATTTCCGTCATCTTCCCGCTTCTTCTCCTCCCTATCCGCGTGCCAACGCAGGAGCTTTGCTACCTTAGGGTCCGCGAAATACCGCTGTAGACGAGGAGTGATCGGAAAGTACCACACCGATTTTCGAGGAGCTTTCTTCCTCTTCTTGTATCGAGTCACGCCGCACACCGAACATATGGTAGACTCCGCGTGCTCGTCCCGATAAATGATGCAATTGTTCATGCACACATGGTATTTCACGTGCGGTAAATCCAGAGGACACACGATTTTCTTCGCCTCCTCGAAACTGGTCGGGCACTTGTTCCCCTTGGGAAGACGTTCGTGCCAGAATGACATGTTCTCGTCGAAGCATGCGTCGGTCATTTTGTGTTTTACCTTCATCTCCAGAGCCATGAGCGTTACTTTCAGGCGGGTATCCTCGGGCCTGCATCCTTCATACAATGGAGTAACCGCGTCTATCTCCAGTTGATCCAGCTTGGCTTTCTCTCAGGCGGCAGCTCTTGCGTTATCCGTCTGCTTGAGAAGCATCTCTTGAATATGAGGATCCTGTACCCAGCCTCCATCGTCGTCTTCTCTGGCATCTTCATCTTCATGATCATGCCCTTCGTCTTGATCTTCCTCATCATCATGTACGACATCTTCTACATGATGACTGTGTACAGCATCACCGCCATGATCATGTCCTGGAGATTCTTCGTCTTCTCACCCGCCCTTACCGCGGTGGTACTTGTCTTGTTGCCCTTCCTCATTTCTTGCCCGGCCCCCATGGACGAATTCATAGTCATCTTCATCACCTTTCCACCGATAGCCATCCATGAAACCACGGAAGAGCAGGTGGTCCCGCACCTGCCCGGAATCCGGGTCCGCAATAAGGCTCTTCAGCTTGCATCTTCGACACGGACATCTTATCTCCGTCTCGTTCTTTTGAAGCATCTCGGCCTTCGCGGAGCTCAAAAACCTATTCACGATGCCTTCGGTCATCGTGCGGACCATGGTCGCCTGCGGGGTAGAGCAAAACGATATTTTAGAACCAAGAAAAAATTTGGCATGACCTTCCCTAAAAATAGGACCAAAAAGAATGCATAGTGCCAAAAGTCTCGCCGAAACGGAAATGAATCAACATTCCGGCAAAATATTGGCAACTATCGCATTTCAAATACCGGTACCTGCAAACACAAACATATATGCAACACCACAAACACAAGCAACACCACAAACATACATAGATCTAGCTAGGCCACAAAAAGTGCATGTGCACGTTGTTGGAGCGAGCTAGGAAGAAAAAAAGTAGATCTACATCATGAAGATAGCTTTCCCCTTACTTACCTATCAAAAAAAAGGTAATTTCACCACTTAATTTTGATGAATCTATGGTGGAAATGAGGTGAGGAGGAGGAGGCAGCCGAAAGCTTGGAGAAGGAGGTGGAGGGAATGAAGTGGGGAAAGTGAGTGGGTAGGTGTGGGGCTGTCCAAAATATCTTGTTGGGGTCCGAGGTTACTAATGGCGCACTAGCAGCAAATGCGCCATTAGTAACCCTGGTTACTAATGGCGCACCTACTGGTGGTGCGCCATTAGTAGTGTTGTAGAAAAGTAAAATATATATATATATATATATATATATATATACTAATGGCGCATATGGTCACAGTGCGCCATTACTAGTCTAAACTAGTAATGGCGCACCTGGCCTGTGTGCGCCATTAGTAGTTTTGCAAAAGAAAGAATAAACGAAAACAACAGTAATGGCGCACGATCTGCCTCGTGCGCCATTACTAGTTAGAACTAGTAATGGCGCACTTCGACCGGATGCGCCATTAGTATGTATGGAAAAATGAAAAAAAATTAATACTAGTGGCGCACCATGTCTCTGGTGCGCCATTAGTGTCCTCCACACTAATGGTGCATCACCGACTGGTGCGCCATTAGTATATAGTAGTGGCGCACTGGTTCCTCGGTGCGCCATTAATATCAATCCTATCTATAGCCCTTTTCCTAGTAGTGTGTTCCCTAACCTCGCGCCACGCACAAAAAAAAATCCGGTTACTCCACCAAGCAGCCCGACGGCTGGCCGGGAGCACCAACCGGTCTAGCAGATCCTCGACGTGTAACGCATGCACACGCTATTGAATCCGTCGCTGCCTTCCTCCACATCCCATCTTTAAGAGCAATCAATGCACTGATCTTGCCAGACCCTTCTGCTGTCAACGCCACCACGACGCATGACAGTACCACCCTCCTGGCGCACCCATCAAATGGTATCCATTGTCGAGACCCCGCTGCACCTTGCCATGAAGACTCGTCTCGTCAATATTGTAGATGGCACACCGCTCCACCTTCGTCACTGCACAAGAAGCATAAGGAGACCTGCGCCCAGCCACCAAACACTTGTCCCTCTAGCAGATGTATAACCCCAAAGCAGATGCCCCATGGGGGTGTGAGGACGCAGGAACCTTGCTCTCATCCAATCTGGAAACCCCGAATCTAGATTTTCCCCGGGGCATACATGGAACGCAAATTTCCCCACAAAGCCTCCAACGAGGTAACGACGCATACGGGCGCCGCCATTGATGGTTCTGGCCGCGACCGAACCAAGCTTTCGCTAGCAGATTCACGCATTTTCGTGGCTGAACCACCAGATCGACCTCCTCCATCATTTAGCACACCCATGGGATTCAAGACCTCGACTTGTGGAGAGAATTTATCCATGGAATTCAAGAACTATGTATGGCTTATGACTTGGGGAAGAACCCTCTCTTCTTTCATATTTCTCCTGTGGATAATTTGGATCAGGTATTTATCTATGTGTACATTGGACCACAAATTTGAATGTTTTCAACCAGATTCCTTTCATTTTCCCTAGTGATCTTTGTGTTCTTTCTCAAATCCACCTTCTTCGTGAAATCCAGTCCACCCAACGGCTTGCCTCATATCACTGACTCATGGGTTCTAGCTCATCCAGTTGATACGCAAGCAACAATATGTTCAGCTTGTGAATAAATCCTTTTGTCTCTTAAAATATTACCCCGGCTAAGCGCACTCGACCGGAGAACCTTCAGCGAGCACTCGACGAGCGCGCACGGCAACAGGTCCCAGACTCCAGTCGACGTCAGCTCTTTCCACCTCCGACTCAGGTATATCGAACTCTGATTCAGAATTTAGCAGCTGCGGCCCGTATAGCAGTATCAATTCAGCCTTCCCAGTCAGAGGCTCGCAGAGGCTTGATCCAGATCATAGATTTGCTCCGGGCAGCTGCAGATCAAAATTCAGCTGTATCACAGTCGGGGAACAGGATTCACGGACGATCCGTGGCTGCGAATACGGTCCAGTCGGCTCATAGCCCCAAATCGCCCCCGAGGCGTGAGGGGCATGGAGACCGACACGATCAGTACAGGAACCGTGAGCAGTATGATCACCGATTCGATCGCGATGATCGACGTCGAGTGCCCACCCCTCCCCCAAGGGGTGGATCCTACGCACCTCGACAGCAGGATGATAGACGCCAGCACAGTGGTGGGCGAAGAATTCCAGTCGACCCCAAGGAACCAGGCTTTGATGCGAGATCCATCATCGTTCAAGTTCTGGTCGACCGGAACAGAGCTCATAGAGAGGGACACGACAGAGATGTATCCACCAGCAGCCGAGTGCATGTCTCAGGACCAGAGTGTTTCAGGAGAGCCATCAGGGCCGCAGTGATTCCTCCCAACTTCAGGTTAGCGACTGGAGTCAGTAAGTTCAATGGTGAGTCTAAGCCTGATACTTGGCTTGAAGACTATCGAGTGGCTGTCCAGTCGGCGGCGGAAATGACGAAGTGGCCATGAAACATCTGCCTCTTATGTTGGAGGGATCAGCCAAAGCATGGCTGAATCAGTTGACACCCAGCAGCATTTACAAGTGGGAAGATCTTTCCCGAGTGTTTGTCAGAACGTTTGAAGGAACATACAAGCGACCAGCGGGACTGACAGAGCTGCAATCTTCTGTACAGAAGTCGAATGAGACTTTGAGAGATTACATCTAGAGATGGATCACATTACATCACACGGTAGAGAATGTATCTGATCACCAGGCAGTCTGCGCCTTCAAGGAAGGCGTTAAGTACAGAGAGCTAAGCCTGAAGTTCGGTCGAACCGAAGACATGTCTCTGAGTCGAATGATGGAGATAGCCACCAAATATGCCAATGGTGAGGAAGAGGATCGGCTCCGGAGTGGCAAGCACAAGTCAGTCGCCCAGGAAACCGTAGGAGGGAACTCCAGTCGGAAGCAAAAGCGGAAAGCCGAACTAGCTGCTCCTGGAGAAGCCATGGCCGTGACTCAAGGAAAGTTCGAAGGAAAGCCCAAAGGGCCTTGGAACCCCAAGAAAGTGAAGGATAAAGAAGGAAATGACGTGATGGATTTACCGTGTCACATCCACATGAAGAAAGATGAAGAGGGTAATTTCATTTACCGGAAGCATACCACTCAGCAGTGTCGACTCCTGATACAGCAGTTCCAAGGGAAACGGTCCAAGGATAAAGAAAAGGAGTCAGACAAAGTTGAGGACAAGGGGGATAGTTTCGAGGAATATCCTCAGGTCAATTCCGCTCTAGTGATTTTTGCTGACGTTGAGAGAAAAAGTCGACTGAAAGTTATAAACCGAGAGGTGAATATGGTTGCTCCGGCGACACCCAATTATCTGAAGTGGTCTCAGACGGCCATCACGTTCGACCAGTCTGATCACCCGACGCACATAGCCACCCCTAGGAGGCAAGTTCTGGTGGTCGACCCAGTCGTCGAAGGTACTCGACTGACTAAAGTGTTGATGGATGGCGGTAGTAGTTTGAATATACTGTACGTAGAGACACTGGAAGGGATGGGCATTCCGATGTCCAGACTCAGCACAAGCAACATGAGTTTCTATGGAGTCATTCCTAGCAAGAAGGCCACGTCACTCGGCCAGATTGCTCTCCATGTGGTTTTTGGTGATTCCAAAAACTTCCGCAAAGAAAAGTTGAGATTTGAGGTCGTGGATTTCCAAAGTGCCTATCACGCCATTTTGGGCAGGCCAGCTTATGCACGTTTTATGGCTCGACCATGTTACGTGTACCTCAAATTGAAGATGCCTGTCCCTAAAGGCGTGATCACTATTACTGGGAAT
This sequence comes from Triticum aestivum, assembly GCF_018294505.1. Classification (NCBI taxonomy): domain Eukaryota; kingdom Viridiplantae; phylum Streptophyta; class Magnoliopsida; order Poales; family Poaceae; genus Triticum; species Triticum aestivum. The sequence continues at coordinate 664,112,499 of NC_057803.1, forward strand.
CGCAAGAAGGCAGAAGAGTGGTTTCAGAAAGGCTCAAAGATCGCCGATGCTCAAATAGTAGCAGAAGAGTGGCAGGAACACGAGACAAATGCAGACCCGAGTGATTTGTTACGAGCCAAGAAGTCCGCTACGGAATCAGCGTTTCATTCGTCCGATGCTCACATCCACCCGACCGACCCCAAGGCTGCTCCTACTAATATCTCCACAACACTCGACCCCAAATAGGAAGAAGCGCTCATCCAGTTCCTCCGTGAGAACTGGGACATCTTTTCATGGAAACCTTCTGACATGCCAGGTGTACCCAGGGGTTGGCTGAGCACCGTCTACGAGTCGATTCAAAGGCAAAACCTGTCAAGGAACATCTGCGACGGTCCGCCATCCAGAAAAGGATGGCTATTGGCGAAGAGGTGGCTCAGCTCTTAGCAGCAGAGTTTATCCGAGAGATTTACCACTCCGAGTGGCTCGCCAATGTTGTCATGGTCCCCGAGGACAAGTCACTTTGCATGTGCATCGACTTTAAACATATCAATCGGGCCTGCCCGAAAGATCATTTTCCTCTCCCCCGCATTGACCAAATAGTCCACTCGACTGCGGGATGTGAGCGACTGTCTTTCTTAGACGCCTATTCCGGGTACCATAAGATCCGTCTGTATGGACCCGATGAGATCAAAACATCTTTCATCACCCCATTCGGGTGCTTCTGTTATGTCGCCATGCCATTCAGCCTCAAGAATGCCGGAGCCACGTTCATGAGGATGATTCATAAGTGTTTTCTCACTCAAATCAGTCGAAATGTGGAAGCATACATGGATGACATTGTGGTCAAGTCACGGAAAGGTTCCGACCTACTGACTGACCTCGCTGAAACATTTGCCAACCTCAGGAGGTATGATATCAAGCTTAATCCATCCAAGTGCACATTCGGAGTTCCTGGTGGAAAGTTTCTCGGTTTTCTCGTTTCCGAACGAGGAATCGACGCAAAACCAAAGAAAGTGGGCACTATACTCCGAATGAAACGACCTGTGCATGTGCACGATGTTTAGAAGCTTACTGGTTGCTTGGCCGCTTTAAGTCGATTCATCTCTCGTCTCGGTGAGAAGGCATTGCCTCTTTACCGATTGATGAAGAAGTCAGACAAGTTCGAGTGGACTCCTGAAGCTGATGCAGTGTTTGCAGAGTTAAAAACCCTGCTTTCCACCTAGCCGGTGCTTGCTGCCCCGATCAGCAAAGAGCCTTTGCTGATTTATATTGCAGCCACAGGACAAGTCTTCAGTACAGTACTTATGGTCGAGCGGGAAGAAGAAGGGAAAGCCTTCAAAGTTCAGGGCCCAATATATTATATTTCTGAAGTCTTGACCCCATCAAAGCAAAGATACCCTCATTATCAGATGCTTGTATTTGGGATTTATATGACCATGAAGAAAGTTGCTAACTATTTCTCTGACCATACCATTATAGTCGTCAGCGACACCCCATTATCAGAGATTCTGCACAACAGAGATGCAACTGGTCGAGTGGCAAAACGGGCGATTGAACTCCTTCCCCTGGATATTAGATTTGAGGCAAAGAAAGCTATCAAGTTGCAAGCAATAGCAGATTTCCTCGCCGAGTGGACTGAACAGCAATTGCCGACTCAAGTTCACTCAGAGCACTGGACCATGTTCTTTGATGGCTCTAAAATGTTGAATGGTTCCGGTGCTGGGGTAGTGTTGGTCTCCCCCCGAGGAGATAAGCTTAGATATTTACTCCAGATTCACTTTGATTCCTCCAACAGCGAAGCAGAATACGAAGCACTTTTGTATGGGTTGCGTATGGCCATTTCACTTGGCGTCCGTCGCCTCATGGTCTACGGCGACTCAGATTTAGTGGTTAACCAAGTGATGAAGGAGTGGGACGTCAGAAGCCCATCTATGACTGGCTACTGCAACGTGGTAAGAAAGCTGGAGAAGAAATTCGAGGGGTTCCCTGACTGAAATATCAAGCAGCTGATGACTTGGCGAAGATAGGTTCCAAGAGAGAAGCCATTTCCAGCAGCGTGTTTTTGGAGCATGTCCACGCGCTGTCAGTTCAAGAGGATCCTTTCACCAAAGAAGCCCCGTGGCCGAAAAGTGCCACGGATCCGACTGAAGTTGAGGTCCCAGCCGTGGTCGACCTAATCATGGAAGTTCTTGTTATCACTCCCGACTGGACAGTGCCTTACATCGCGTATATCCTAAGAAAAGAGCTCCCAGAGAATGAAGAAGAGGCTCGGCAGATCATCCGTCGATCCAAGGCCTTTACTGTCATGAAGGGATAATTGTACAGTGAAAGCGCGACTCGAGTCAGCCAGAAATGCATAACGCCGGAAGAGGGTCGAATGATTCTCAACGACATCCACTCGGGGACCTGTGGCCATCATGCATCCTCTCGGACCATCATGGCTAAAGCATACCGAGCAGGTTTTTACTGGCCCAGAGCAAATGAAATGGCGAAAGAGATTGTCGACAAGTGTGAAGGATGTCAGTTCTACTCCGATATGTCACACAAGCCCGCCTCAGCCTTGAAGACCATTCCAATCGTCTGGACTTTCGCTGTTTGGGGGTTAGATATGGTTGGACCACTGAGAACTGGCAGGAGCGGTTTCACCCATGTACTGGTGGCAGTCGACAAGTTCACCAAGTGGATCGAAGCCAAACCTATTAAAAATCTTGATGCTGGCACTGCCATCAGCTTGATCAGAGAATTGATATTCAGATATGGAGTTCCACATAGCATCATCATTGATAATGGGTCAAACTTCGATTCCGATCAATTCAAAGCCTTCTGCGCTTCTCAAGGCACACGAGTCGACTACGCTTCAGTCGCCCATCCCCAGTCGAATGGACAAGAAGAAAGAGCAAAGGGCCTAATTCTCAAAGGACTGAAACCCCGGTTGATGCGTGATCTCAAGCACGCAGCAGGCGCGTGGGTCGACGAACTTCCATCATTTCTTTGGGGACTGAGGACTACCCCAAATCGGTCGACTAGGAGAACCCCATTCTTTCTGGTCTATGGAGCTGAAGCGGTTCTGCCGAGTGACTTGCTTCACAATGCACCGCGAGTCGAGCTCTACTCTGAAGTCGAAGCAGAGCATGCCCGGCAGGACACAGTCGACCTTCTGGAAGAAGAAAGAGAGATGGACATGATCCGATCGACCATCTATCAGCAAGACTTGCGCCGATTCTATGCCAAAAATGTGAAGAGCCGAGCCTTCCAAGAAGGAGACTTGGTCCTCCGAGTGGACCAACAGAAGCCACACAAACTCGCCCCTACTTGGGAAGGCCCCTTCATCGTCACCAAAGTTCTCCACAACGGAGCATACCGTCTTTACAACGTCGATCACCAGATTGACGAGCCACGAGCTTGGAACATGGATCTACTCCGCCCCTTTTACACTTAAGTACTCACTCGGATGAGATGTAATAAAAGTACTCCTGTAGTTTATCTATCAAAGGCAAAAGTGTTATAATTTTCCCATTAATTGTTGCTGTTTTTGCTTATGTAAGAAATCCCCCAGTGGGTGGCTTAGCTGTGAATCCGTTTCGCCTAAGTTTGTAAAAAAAATCATGTCGAGTGACGAGCAAGCCTCTCACTCGGAGACTTAGCTGTGAATCCGTTTCTCCTAAGTGTTTGAAATCCTACCGAGTGGAGAGCAAACCTCCCATTCGGGGGCTTAGCTGCGAATCCGTTTTGCCTAAGTGTTTGAAATCCTACCAAGTGGAGAGCAAACCACCCACTCGGGGGCTAGCTGCGAATCTGTTTCACCTAAGTGTTTGAAATCCTACCGAGTGGAGAGCAAACCTCCCACTCGGGGGCTTAGCTGCGAATCCGTTTCTCCTAAGTGTTTGAAATCCTACCGAGTGGAGAGAAAACCTCCCACTCGGGGGCTTAGCTGCAGTCCAGTACTCGCCTAAGTGTTTAAAAATCCTACCGAGTGGAGAGCAAACCTCCCACTCGGGGACTTAGCTGCAGTCCAGTACTCGCCTAAGTATTTAAAAATCCTACCGAGTGGAGAGAAAACCTCCCACTCGGGGGCTTAGCTGCAGTCCAGTACTCGCCTAAGTGTGAAATTCGTTCTGATCCGCAAGGACGATGAGGTGCAGGTCGACTGCTACCCTCTCCTTTGAGTT
>NC_057803.1:664116918-664122812 GCF_018294505.1 Triticum aestivum
TGAGTCTGTCTCTCACTCGGGGGCTTAGCTGCAGCCCAGTGCTCGCCTAAGTGTTTAAAATCCTACCGAGTGATGAATCTGCCTCTCACTTGGAGGCTTAGCTGCAGCCCAGTGCTCGCCTAAGTGTTTAAAATCCTACCGAGTGGTGAGTCTGCCTCACACTCGGAGGCTTAGCTGCAGTCCAGCACTCACCTAAGTGTGAAAATCATTCCGACCCGCAAGGATGACAATGTGCAGGTCGACTGATATCTTCTCCTCCGGGCTTCGGCACAAATACAACATGCGCTCTGCGAGGACGACGAGGTGCAGGTCGACTATTACCTTCTCCTCCGGGCTTCGGCACAAATACAACATGCGCTCTGCAAGGACGGCAATGTGCAGGTCGACTACTACCCTCTCCTTTGAGCTTCGGCACAAATACAATGTGTGCTTCATCCTGGGTCACAAGGACGCAAGTCGACTAAAATCTGGGGTCCAGCCTGCAAGAGCAAGTCCCAAGCACAAAAATATATTCCGAGCGAAGAACAATGTCGTTCGAAGACAAATGCAAACATATTCAACCGCAAAGCCAAGTTCAGATAGCATCCTACGGATCCAGAAGTTCTTAGGCATCAAGCCTGTTAAAGTTTATCGGTTACAAAAACCACTCGGCATTCCGAGGAAAATTTAAGGCATCAAGCATAGAAGTTTTTTACTCCTCCGGTGGAGGACAGGAAGGCGCGACGAACTCGTCCAGGTCGATTCCATCAGCAATCCGAGTGGCAGCAGCAATGAATGTCTCAATGAAGGATCGGAAGTCATGCTTCTTAGTATTGAACACCTTGAGGGATGCCAGCTTTTCCTCCTGTGCGTCTTTCCAGTGAATACGGACTAAAGACAGAGCTACATCAGCACCGCACCTGGCAGAAGACTTCTTCCACTCTTGCACCCGGCCTGGGACTTCATTCAGTCGAGTCATCAAAGACTCGAGGTCATTCTGAAGCGTCTCCCCTGGCCAGAGTGTTGTGTTGATTCGCGACGTTGCTGCCTTCAGTCGGGCCAGATAGTCCACCACACCAGCGACGCGAGACTCCAGTCGAAGCACATTCATGGCAGCTTCATCTTTCATTGGAGAGTTGATGGGATCCAAGCCTGTCTCCACTCGACTGGTCTCTTCCTCAAAGTTTTGGCAGAATTCTGTAAACGCAAGTCAATCATAAACCAGCAGTTCCGCGACGAATCAATGGTGACAGGTCGGTCAAGTGAAAAAGGTTACCTTCAAGCATGAGGAACAACTTCTTGGCGAGCCTTCCCAGATAAGCTTCCAGATCATTCTTATTCCCCACTAGTTCACTTGCCTTGTCACTTAGAGCAATCTTGTCGTTATTTAGACGGCTGACTTCCTTGTTGGCCGCGTCGAGAGCAGCTTTCAGGTTGACGTTCTCTTCTTCGAGTTTGCTGACTGAAGCCAGCTTTTCTTCCGCAAGCTTCGTTTTATCCGATGCCACCTTCTGCGCCTCAGCAAGTTCCTGGTCCTTCTTGTTCAGAGCCACCTTCGTTTTCTCTTCAAAATGACAAGGAGGTCAGAATCAATAATGGGCATAAAGATAAAAACAATCGTCAAGTTCTCACCAATCGTACCTGTTGCCTCGTCCTTCGCCTTCTAAAAGTTCTCCTGAACAAGTTTCAAGTCAAGGTCGAGCTGGATATGTTTCTTTTCCAACTCAGTATAACGGGCCACGAGCTCGTAAGATTTCTGCAAAAGAGTCAGTTGACGAACATCAAAGAGAGGTTACTTCCGAGTGACTAAGAATAAAACAGTAACGTTTCTAAGACTACAGTCGAATCAAAATATTCAAGAGTAGTCTCGGGGACTACACCCAGTGGGTGCACTCAGCGTGCCCCCACTAGTTCTACCGACTCGATCCGATCAGTCGACCGAAAGGAACAAAGAGATTATGGTTTCATCATAGTCTATAAAAAAAGAGGGAGAGAGTTCTTCAGACTAGAGTCGACTGCCAGCAGTCCACCATAGTCTCGGGGACTACACCCAGTGGGTGCACTCAGCATGCCCCCACAGGTCCTAATGTTCCACTCGACATGGTCCGACCAGACCGAGTGAAGAAATTTCAACTACAAAGACTACAGTCGATTGCCAACAGTCCACCATAGTCTCGGGGACTACACCCAGTGGGTGCACTCAGCGTGCCCCCACCAATCTACAAACCCAATTGACACACCCAGCGGGTGTACAGACACAAAGAGATTTTGGAAAGAAAATCTTCAGATAACATATCCTAATAGAACAAGCGGTTGCCAACTAACCTGGACATTGCTCTGAAGGGCTGCGCTTGCATCATAAGTCGCTTGGCTAGCTTCCCGGATCGCCTTCTCCTGCTCCTTCATAATCCCTGCCTGGCGTATAGCCTCCTTAGCAGCACTCGCCTGGTCCTCTGGGACGTGGTGTGTGGCAAAAAAGGAGGGCGGTTCAGCAGTCGACGACGAAGGCCGGGCACTCGTCAGCGGCACAGCGAAAGTCACGTAATGCCGAGCGATGTCGCCACCTTATTTAACCAGTGCCTCAGGTGTTGACGCAGTCCGAGTGGCCTTGCTAGCTGCGGCCTGTCTATTCTTCCTCGCCCTCAGGGGCACCTCGTCATCGTCATCAGGAAGATCAATGACGTGACGAGGAGCTGCAAGATAAATCCAGAGTTGGAAATGAAGATCCAATCGACCAAAAGCGAAAACTACAAGAGAACATACCAGGTTTGGAGGTGACAGTGTCTTCCATTTCTTGGTCGCCGTCCTTGGCGGAGGTCTCGGAGGTAGCGGCACTACAGATTTCAGAAACCAATCAGTTAGTTGATGAGTCGACCGACAGTTCGCTCGAGTTAAACAAGGAAACTCAAATCCTGCTGTTACCCGGAGATGGTGGGAATGGCCATTTTCATCTTTGGCAAGGCCTTCGGTGGCTTTGATGACTCCGCCCGCGGATGCTTCAGCGCTTTTTCAGTCGGCGCCGGAGAGGCCGTCCGAGAGCGCTTTGTCGACGGCAGAACTGGTGCAACCGCTTTGCCGCGCTCCCTCGCGGGGTCATGGGCGAGCTTGGATCGCCTTTCCGTGCGAGGAGGATCGACTTCCATTTCCTCCTCCTCCTCGCTGGAGCCGTCTTCAACCTCTTCCCCCTTGCCGTCAGATTGCCCCTCCTCCTCCTCACTTTCACCTCCACTTGCCTCTCCCTCCTCGGCTTGTTCCTGCGCCCCGTTGGGAATCGAGTACATTTCAGTCGTGGCCTAGAAGACAGCAAACAAGACAAAAGTCAGTCGGTTGATTTCAAGCAGACAGAATGGGAAAAAACAGAATTTCAGTCGGAAATGCAGAATTGGACCTTGTCAACTTCATATGATTGGTCGAGTGGAACGACCCTCCTGGCTCCTCGGGGGTTGTCCTTGTTCCCCGTAATGCTTCCCATCCACCGCTCCAGCGTGGCGCTGTCGATCTCCTCCGGGTGGATCCGTGTGGTGTCCTCAGTTCCAGAATACATCCACATAGGATGATCTCGAAATTGGAGCGGTTGGATGCGCCGCTGGAGGAAGACCTCCAGGAGGTCCATACTAGTCACCCCGTCGTGGGTGAGCTGCATGACACGCTCGACCAACACCCTCACCTGCGCCTTCTCCTCCGGGGTCACCTTCAAAGAGGAGGGCTTCCTCACTCGCTCCATGGAAAAGGGAGGGAGCCCGGTCGACTGCCCTGGCGTCGGCTGGTCCTTGCAATAGAACCAAGTCGACTGCCACCCACGGACGGAGGTGGGAAAAACCATGGTCGGAAAAGAACTTTTCCCCCTCAACTGGATCCCAAGACCCCCACACATCTGAATCTCATATGTCCTCTCGTCACTCGGATTTGCCTTCTTCACCGTCTGGGAGCGACAGGTGAAGATGTGCTTAAAGAGGCCCCAGTGAGGCCGGCAACCCAAGAAGCATTCGCACAAAGGCACATAGGCGGCGAGGTACACTATGGAATTGGGTGTGAAGTGGTGGAGTTGTGCCCCAAAGAAATTCAGAAACCCCCAGAAGAAAGGGTGGGGCGGCAAAGAAAACCCACGATCGAAGTGGGTGGCCAGAAGAACGCACTCACCCTCCTGAGGCTACGGCTCTGACTCGCTCCCCGGGAGCCGCCCCGATCCATGGGGGGTCAGCCCTCCGTCAGCCAGGCCATCGAGATCCGCCTGAGTAATTGTCGAGCGGATCCAGTCGCCCTGGATCCAGGCCGGCGGCAGGCCGGTCCTTGATGATGAGCCACTCCGACTGGTTCCCCTCCCCTTCACCTTCGCCGTCGCTTTCTTCGCCCGCTCCAGGGCCGCCATCTTCTCCTTCACCATCGTCGCCGGCGAAGCACGCACGGAGCAGCGGCACTCAGGCAGAAGCGAACGCGGCGGAGAAATCTGGAGAAGAGGGAGAAATGAGGGCGCACTGTTGAAAAAACCCCGTCCAGCGCTTTATATAAGGCTTCTTCCGAGTGGCTGACATGTGGGCCCGGACGATCCTGTTAAATCCCGCAACAGTCACGCGCGCGATACGTGGCGAAAAAGGTGGCACGGAGATCAAGGTGTCCCTGCCTTATCCCGTCCGATTGTTGCGGCTACGTCCCGTCTCGCACGCTTCCCAAAATTCGAATCCCACAAAATCCGCGGCTTGCAGAACAGCTCGTCAGGCAGAAGACCTCCTCCACTCCTTCGCTCGGAGCTCTCCAAGTAAAAACTTCACTCGACAGATACAAAGAATGGATCAAGGCGACTGAAATAGAAGTTGACGTTGTCACCTAAAGTTCATTGATCCTAGACAAGACATGCTCATAGCACGAGAAATGGGTTGGAAGAATTTTCAACTCCTTCCCCACTCAAACCTCGATCCATTTGGGGGCTAATGATGAAGCTATGTACCTAGGATAGGGTCATGGACCTGTCTAAGCTTCCCTACCCAAGGACATCTCTAGAAGAAACTACCTGTCAGTCGACCTAGAGGTGATCCACTCGACAGACTCGAGGGCACTCCACCATGAAGATAACCACTCGACCATGAAGCTAACCACTCGACGGCCAGGAGATCTAAAGTCACTCTGCACGCAACGGTCTGTCATTAAGTAGCCTTTATGGTCTTCATAGCACTTTATGTGGGCGTTACCAGAAACCCCCTGTCTTAATGTACTTTAAACCCTGCATAACTGAGGGCTGGAGGGGTCCGGCGAACTCTATATAAGCCACCCCCCTCCTTAGTGTAAAGGGTTCGCACCCCTGTAACTCATACGCATACAATCCAGTCAACTGCCTCCGGGCTCCGAGATGTAGGGCTGTTACTTCTTCCGAGAAGGGCCTGAACTCGTAAAACTCTTGCGTGTACAACTGCTCCATTGCTAGGATCTTGCCTCTCCCTTAGTACCCCCCTACACTACTGTCAGACTTAGAACCATGACAGCGCCCCAGGGCGACACCCGGGCACTTGGGTTCGACTCAGGGTCGCCGGCTGTCAATTCCGGCCAAACCGGCGCTAAATGAGATTAGGGGGGCGCCACTGGGCCAATTTTCGGCTGCTAGAGCTAAAAACTCGCCTTTGGGGGGCCTGTTCGGGGTGCGGCTTGAGATGCTCTTAAAAATATGCAGTTGCCACCCTCCTTGAAGACATGCACTTGCGCCCCTCCTTGAAAACATGCAGTTGCGGCCCCGCCTTAGAAACTTGTAGTTGCGACCCCACCTTAAAAACATGCAGTTGCGACCCCGCCTTCAAAACATGCAGTTGCGACCCACCTTGAAAACATTCAATTCTGGCCCCTCTTTGAAAACATGCAGTTGCGGCCCCGCCTTGGAAAACATGCAGTTTCTTCCCCTCTCGAAAACACACAGTTGTGACCCTGCC